>NC_045756.1:1396288-1420036 GCF_008692095.1 Etheostoma spectabile
CTCTCTCTCTTACTGAGTAAGTACATTGTTTGTAATCATAACTAAGTAAGTATGTGAGAGATGCTTGTTTAAAATATACTTGTTCCTCACTTGAGATGCAATAAAAATACATTTAAATTAAGTGTTATCTTTAGTTGTCATTTAATATTAATGAATTTGCCTTTGATAAATGCCTTTAAGTTACCATTAAAGAGTTGCTAATCTTCCTTGGGTCCACATGAGGTCTTGAAATATTTTTCTGAAATCAAATTTCATGAACGCTAGTAAAATGATGAGATCATTTAAAATGATTTTTATTCAGTTTCACCTCATTTAAGGCCCAATAACATGATAATACAACAACATAATGTTTTTGCTCCCACAGAAAAGTAGAGAGGCAACACTATCAAATACACTTTCTCAAATCTTTATTCTAATGTTTTATGGGTGTATTCATACAGCAAGATAGCCTTGAGCATGCCTACATGCTCTCACAAAGCTTCCCGATTGATAGCAGAAATACATAATGCAGTTTAGGGGCGATGAGTTTAGAGTGCTACTCTTTGCTTCATTAACAGTGTCTGGATATGTCACTAGATTCTAGAAAGGTGCGAAAATTCAATTTTTTCACATTGCTTCAAGATAAAAACAAAAAAAAGACACAAATGAAAGGTTCTGGACTTTTGTCATTTCTTGTAATGAGATCAGAAAAATAACACGTTCGGACGTACCTACAGCGCACCGGTTACAAGTTGCTTGGCAGAGGGTGAGAATGAAGCCTGGAGTATAGGTGTCAATGTGATTAATTGCACCAGGGAGGAGAATTAGCAGTCTGCTAATCAGGCTGACCAAACAAGGAGGGGAAATTAAGTTTTTCAAGTGTTAGTTTTTCTTACAATCATGGCCCGTTGCAACAGCAGAGGGAAGTTTGTTAATGGCTCATAAGTCCATCCCTGAGGACCAAATTATCCTGAATGAAGCTCTCTGTTTGTAGAGTGCCAGCTCATATTTTGCAGAAGGGGGAAAACACCCACACAGCGCTGAGCGTAGACGCAGCTAGGCCATTGGTAAACTGGCAGCTCAACCATGTGTGGAATATATCTTAGTCATTGTCTGATTCGCAAATAGACCTCAGCGAGCTATAGGAATTAGGAAATGTCCTAACCCTAGTTAAAGAAAAACACACGCGAAGGTCTGGCCACACATACAACAGGAAGTGGAGTTCACATCCAATCAGATGTGGCCATTAATTTAAGGTTTTTGCTGGCCCTTCATTTATAAAAACAGCCGCTAAAAATAATGACTTCTGACACCAGGGTGATGAATGATTGAAAAACAACCAGTGTCCCTCAGTGTAAGGACCTTTTTGAGATCACTGGTTTGTGTGTTTGCCTGTTGACACCAATATGTGCAAGAACATCTGGACTCGCCTAAAGAGAGGACCAGCATTGGACCTGCAGACATTTGGGGTCAATGAAAATGGCCCCCTTTTCTCCCCCCTCGGGGGAATATGCAAATTTCAACTCCCTCTCTCAAAGAGTTTTGCTCCCTTCACACCTGCCAGTGCTTTGCTCTTGGACAAAGAAATATGATCCACTGCTAACATGTGATTTCATTCAGCAAAACAAGCCAGGTACACTATTGGCAAGCTTCAAAGACACAATCAGAGACTCCGTACATACAGTACAGTACATGTCAACACTTCCTCAAACCTATAATACAGAATAGGTTTGCCAATATCTCCCAAAACGACATCTAGGCCAACACATAAACGTGGTTAACATTGTGAAACAGAAGGACTTCTGTCTACTGCAGAC
This sequence comes from Etheostoma spectabile, assembly GCF_008692095.1. Lineage (NCBI taxonomy): Eukaryota > Metazoa > Chordata > Actinopteri > Perciformes > Percidae > Etheostoma > Etheostoma spectabile. The sequence goes on from NC_045756.1 coordinate 1,398,085, forward strand.
AGACTCCAGAGCTGTTAAAAATGGGGATTGTGAGGTTACTTTTAGAAAAAAACTCCTTTAGCCATAATGTTGTGCATTATGGAATATTCTTCCCCCAACTATAAGGGAACGCCCCACTTTGGCTACTATTAAGAGCCAAGTAAAGCTGAGGCTTAGAGCTAACCTAGCGTGTAACCACCTCTAACTGTATGCTGTACTGACTTAGCCCAATAGAGCGTACTAATGAATTGTAAAATGTGTCTCATTTCACCCTCAGGAAACGAGAGAATCTTATCCGAGCGAAAACGGCACCTCTGATTTATAATTCAAATCATTTAATAACCATAAAACACAGACACTTACCAATTGTAGCCGCTAAAAGATAACTAGCTAGCGGTCACCGAGGTCTCTTCAGGGTCTTTCTAGCCTCTACAGGTGATTTTCTATCCAGCCTAGAACTTGTGCCTTCCTCGGGGTCGTTGAGCATTAAATCCAAACTGTTACATCCAAGATTTATCCACTTGTTGTCCATAATTCATAATTTTTTCGCTAATTTCTGCCGCTAGCTCCGTGCTCCGTGGCTTCTCTGCATCTCACTTCCGTTTGTTTACGGAAGTGAAGGCACACTATATGCCCATATATGGGTTACAGCACAAGCAAAGAGTATAGAGTGGGAAAGATAGTAATCCTCCAAGTCCAACTAGTCTGATATGATCAAAGAGACAACATAGATTTGGCACATATTTGGGCCTTTTTTGAAGAAATTTTAATAGTTTGTGCTTTATATGAGTTATAATGTTTATTATGTTTATTTTTGCATACAGGAAAACTGGTTTAGATTACACAAAGTCTTATGTAGCATTGCTGTGGGTTTAATATCAATAAATATGACATTATAATGTTGATTGTTGGCATAAGTAATGTCATGAGGGCAAAAGCGTCCGGACCATTTTTAGAAACTGTATGTATTTTGTCAATTGTATAAGTCCTAATGCTTATTTCTTCACAGTTTGACTCAAAGGACATATGAGAAGTGTTTTAGAGGAGATTGGCTTAGCTTGTACTGCTCTGTGTGTGGTATCAATACATATCTGTTATATTCATATTGTTTTATTTATTTGTCTTTAAGGTCCTACAACCATTTTTGACATTCAAGTGACCTCACTGCAGCACAAATATTCTAATAACCCAGTTTGTCCTGAAAAACATGATGTTCATACATTGACTGTAGACAACAGGATTGATGTTTTACAAGTTGTTTTGGAAAATAAAACCAAACGGACAATGAACTGTAAAAATGACCGTAGGTCTCTGTGGGATAACATCTACTAACGAACTGTCCTGTTTTTCTTTTCTCTTTTTGTTTCAATTCAATTCAATTTGATTTATATAGCGCTAAATCACAGCAACAGTTCTGTTTGCGCTTTTCATAAAAGAGCAGGTCTGGACCGCACTCTGTGATGTTATTTACAGAAACCCAACAATACCCACCAAGAGCAAGCACTAGGCCACAGAAGCAAGGAAAAACTTCCTTTATGAGGCAGAAACCTGGAGCAGAACCATGGCTCAGGGTGGGCGGTCATCTGCCTCGACCGTCTTCTTGTTGTAAATACTAAATGTTACTATTGTATATCTGTTCTCTTTTTTATTGTAACTTTAACCTGACTAATGGACTGCAAATGGAAATTAGTCATCAGGCTACAATCTTGTACTGCTGTACATGTTCATCAGTGTGCATTGTCCTGAATTAATAAATACAATAAATACTTAGATTTAGGAAAAGTCATGATTTGGGTTAATCTAAGTGTTTTTCTACTTACATTTACCGGCCACTTATAGGGTGTGCACAAGTTAATATGGGTTGTAATAATGTTTTTTTGGTGAGAAAGGTCTGCTACATTTCGGGTGTATCTTCACTGTTAGAGCTAATTCTATTGAATCCCAAATCTATAACCCAATTCATACACTTTGGAGTGGAGGAATTGTGCACCGCCATGAGGCACTGAGCCTTGAATATCCACTAAAGACCAGATTCTCTCAGATGCCATTTGAGAGGGAATAACGGGTATTTCTCATTCAGCTTTTTTAACAGCTCACCTCATGGATGCACCAAACTAAGAGAAGCTGACCATGCTTTATTATTTCAAACTGTATTGACTGCAATGTCTCAAAATGAATTTCAGGCTCAATCAGCCACCAAAAGAAATTGATTGCGTGAAATATTGATGCTTCATCAGGTGAGTGAAGGGTTTATTGATGCAGTATCAGGCTGAAGCCAGTTAGGAATTGTCTTTCAAAATAACTTAAAGCCACCCATGTCATGTCAGAAAAATAGGCCTGATTAGTCCCATTTTCATATTAACTTAATGTACAGATACTGTTGGGTACTGAAGTAACATCTGGAGACTACTAAACTTTTGTTTCACTTGATCCAAATACTGACGCTCCTGGTTTAAAACTATTAAGTGTATGAGCTTAGATTCTGGATGGGATATGACAATCCAGTTTTCGTGTTGTGAGGAGGATTTTTAAAGCAATGTATTTAAATGGGAATATATATTTTGTGGTCACAGCACGACTAGGGTAGCGAGTATTATTTAATGCCAAAAATCCACGTAAGGATGTTGGTCGGGGTGGTGGATGGGTCAAACCACACAGGACTTTCATCGGGTCCTGGCATGTGGCATGTCCTTTCAGCGTTCTTTTTTTGTGATCCAATTTTTTAATTTAAATATTCAGAAAAAAATCCTTTCACCAATTTTATTTCCCATTGTGCTGCTGGTCATTTCCCCGTTCTTCTTTTCCAAAATTGATGCTTCCCATTACGTAGTGACCAGCATGAATATATTACATTCTCAGTAACACAAAAAAAACGAATAGATTAAAAATAACATGACAATTTTACAAACTCAAGGCACTCTCTTGCCTTGAGATCGTGTTGGACATGAACAAAAGTTAAACAGGAAGAATACGACTCCTGGACTCAACATAAGGTGAGAGGAGACGTCCGATTCTGGAAGAGTTGATGGAACAAACCAAGCTCCGTTGTACAGTGTTACAGAGCGGAGGTTCTTCCATCGCAAACAATCTTTAGCCGAGTACAGCAGTCTGAACCCAGACTCATACCATTCTTCACACATGTCTGAAAGCTTTGTGGAATAGCCAGTCCCTCCTCCGCAGCGCCATGGAGGATGGTCTGGTAACACGGCACTACCTCGCATTAGATAAATCATGATAAACAGCAAGAGAGGCAATGAAAAGACAAGACACGACGGAACAAGAGACAAATGGGACAGTAGTTAATAACATACAGTTGTGGAGAGGGAATCAGTGCATTTCATAAATATGAAGTCAGAGTGATTAAGCCAGTTTAAACAGGTGGGGTTTGAGGTGCGATTTGAATGATGTTATAATACCTCAGTCCACAATACGATTCATCTTCTAGATTCTGTCACACCATTCAACCATGACGGCACGCAGGCCATGAATGAAACGTCTGAACCCCTTCACTGTCATTTGCTCCCCTCTTCCTGGCGAATTTCCTCTCCAGCTCCGCCCCTTCCACTCTCTTGACCTCCTTTTTCCACTCTTTTCATTCAGCTTCATCCCCCTCCACCCACCCACCCACCCACCCAACCAACCAACCAACCAACCAACCGACTGACTGTCCGTTGGAGGAGAAGGAGTTTCCATTCTTTTTTGGAGAAGAAAGTCCATCGGGGCAAAAAAAGGGAAGAGAGAGCGCGCAGACAGGACATGAAACCCTCTTCCCAACCGTCTTGCCCACCCAAGCCCAAAGCCCTCTCAACTCACAAACCCTTCAAGCGGAGGCATTTTTCTGGCGCTTTTTTTGCAGGTAAAGATTAGCAAAGAGCCCTCTGCAACAAAGCATTCAATCACATTCAAGTAGGGTCCCTGTATCAAATGCGCCCTCCACCTTCTTTAGGAGTTCAGGTCTTTCTTCTCGTCTCCCCTTTTTTTTTACCCTTCTCTCCTCTCTTTGGCTTGGTCAGACTGAATTGCCTTTGAAACAGGCATCTCTGCTTCCCCCTCCCTCCCTCCTCTCTCCCCTTCATCTCTTGTCAATCTGAGAAAGCCAGGAAATGAACGCTCTTTGTGGGATTAATTAATAGCGGGAGCTGGTCAGTGCGCTAGCAGAGCTGTAATTGCTACTCAGCCAGAGGGAGGGAGGGAGGAGGAAGAGGGAGGGAGGAGGAGGTTGGAGAAAAAGTTTGGGTTGCAGTTATTTTTTTTATTTTTTTTTGAGTGTGAAGGGGGTGTTCCTGAGCGCTTTGAACTAAAGGGCTCTGCTGCAGTGGATTAAAGTGAGAAGAGAGAGATAGAGGAGGGAGGGGGGGCTTTGAAGTCTGCTGAAAGGTCTAGGAGAAGAAGAAGTGAAGTTGGGTGGCAGAAATTCGGTCTAGCAACATCAAACAGTGTTATCGCCCACTTTCACTTGTTGACACTCACGGGTGAAGACACTAGATTCAGCATGTCCAATTCTTCTTCTCTCAACCTATGTATCTTCCTTTTAGTAGGAAACATCTCCACAGAGGACGCAGAGATGCAGATTTGTTTTGTTTGGCTGGTTCAGGCGGGTTGATTCGACCGATCGCATCTGAAAAGTATTTGGTTGACTTCCAAAGAAAACGCAACCACCTGAACTCAGAGGTCAACCTGCTGTGTGTACACAAGTGCCCACATGAATGTGTGTATGTGAGCGTTTGTATCTTAAAGATGTTTTTTTCCCCCACCCTACTCCCACGCAGATGCACATTCCAGCTAAAAGATTTTACTAAAAGTGTACGGTTGATTGTGAAAAAAACTCATAAGGTCATCAACTGATTAAGGAACAAGTTCACCTACTGGATTTCTTTCATTAAAAAAATGCAAGAGTTCAACTTATTCCTTCTCTTTAACTTTATTCTCTTACAGTGCAACACAATGAGTAGCAGGAATCATATTATATTCTTGGCTGCCATACAAACAGCTTATCCTTTGGTGGAAAGTTCACAAAAAATGTAACAGATGCAGCCCTGAGTATTATAAATATGTCAAAGTGTTAACAATGTCAATCAGAAGGCAGGTATGGTCTGCGATGAATGACCTGTCTCTCCATTTTGGTACAATACTTGAATACTGAAGTTTTGCACACACACACACACACACACACACACACACACACACACACACACACCCACAACACACACACCCTTGAAAAATGAGGTTCATGTACTTTTTTTTTTAAAACGTTGCAAATGGCCATTCTTTTTTTTTTTTGCTGAACTGCCTATTAGTGTTGGAGTGCCCATGCATTCAGAGACTTATCATTAATAATCTTTTCATTTCTGCGAGAGATTATTAAGCGGGGCCCGTTGGTCAAAGTGCTCTGACGCTGCACTTGCACATAAGAAAACACTTCTCATGTAGGCTACTTCTATGCTTTTGGGCTGCTATAGTGTCTTTTGGCTCTCGAGTTTAGATCTGTTGAAACTCAGCTTATAACAAAAAAATATCAAACAATAAATGAATAATGAGGATATGTCTCTGAAATAAGCCACATAAAGTAACAAGGTTAAACGAGCACAGACTTGCGTTCATTTTTGAAGCGTAATGTGAGCTCCGTATACTAACTAATTAATGTGGAAGTTTCTCACACTGTTGGAGATGACAATTCATTGAATTGCAATCAAATAAACCATGAAATTCAATAAATTAAACAAAGTTAAACCTCATAATGTGTCGTTTTTTAGAAACCTATTCATGTGTTGTATCGAGCCACAGCACTTTGAAAAGGTTGATCATGATGGTTACTAAGTTTAAGTTCATTTGTGCAGCCTTTTAGAACCTCAATGAACCTTACATTTCATTAAAGACACCCTTTAAAAGAAACCAAAGTAAGTATACCCAAACCCTTTGAGCCGTACTGTAATAGGTTACAAAAGATCACAAAGAAACAAACTTAATCCTGTTTTAGATAAGTTCTAGACAAACATGGGTTGTGATTATGCTGCCAGTGGTCAAAGAAAATAAAAGATCAACTGTGCAGCTCATGGGAGTGGACAAGTGCAAATGAATACGCTTAAAGTTTAAAAATATGCACCAGACGGAGAATTTGTATGCACATCAGTGAAGTGAGCCCACATTCACCCATCCTTATACTAGCTTGGCACATTTCTCACACACCACACACACACCACACACACACACACCCACCACAACCACACACCCACACCCACACACACACACACACAACCACCCACACACACACACACACACACCACACACCACACACACACACACACAATCAAATTCAGGAAAGAGGGAGATGTAGTGGAAGGGGAAAAGGTGGACATGGGGGTGGGCAGTTAGAGGAAAAGAGTGTCCTTGATTTTTATGCAACGGCTGTTCAAAATTCAGCTATCCTTGAGGCCGCTTGTGCAACACTTTGCTGATGTCTGGAGGCCTGTAATTGTGCACACACATCAATTACGGAGCGGGGCTGTAGTGCTCCTCGCCTCGTCCTCCGTCGGCTCCAATCAGAGCGGGGGCCTGTAGCCGGTCATGCTCCCCCCGCTGCTTTTTGGGAACAGTTTGATTACAGGTGTGGCACAGGCGGTCTTGTTGTAGACTGGTGGACGGAGGGGGTGTTTGAGAGGAACGGTGGTCCCGTTCTTCTCCTTCTTTTACTCCATTTTCCTGTCTACATAAGGGGCATGTTTGATGGGTGGGTGGAGGGCATTAGGGAGGAAGGAAGGGTAAAGGGAATAGTGGTGGTTGAGCGGGAGGGGGGGGGTCTGATTCGGCCATCACATCCCACTAACAATTTCTGTCAGGTCCCTCGAGGTTCCCTAATGAGCCCCACCGACACGGCCGAAGGCGAGATCCCCGCGCCGGCCCACTGAAGTGAGAAGCCAGAAGATCGGCACCTAGCAGCCTTGCAATTATTAATCAGACTTCTCTCTCTTTTTTCACCCCATTCCCTTTTCACTCATCACTCCCTCTCCCTCTTTTACTCTATTCATTAGTTAGTCAAAGTGTTCCCCTCTTTCTCTCCCCTTTTCACAGAGGTACAGTGTAAAGGCTTACAAGCAGAAATCTAATGGTCAACGAGGGAGAGAGAATAAGGAACGATTGTTCAAACTAACGTCACTAAAAGTCTCACGGATGGACTGAGATCTACTGAGATACAACAACAATGTATTTTATGAGGTATTTATTTTGTACATGATGCTGTATTTTTCTTCTTTTATGCTACTTGATACTTCTACTCTGTTTCAGAAGAAAACGTTGTAATTTTTACTCCATTATTTTTATCTGACAATTAGGTAGTTTCATGTTCCTTTGCAGATATTGCTTACATGACAATATACAATGAGTTTATTTGAGTGGATACTTTTACTTTTTAATACACAATTTGCTGCTAATGATTTTGTACTTTTAAACACAAATATTCATATGCAGGACCTTAACTGGTACTGGAGTACTTTTAAAATCAGGGTATTAGTTTTACTCAAGTAAACGATCGGAATACTTTCACACATTGCATAAAAGCTCTAAATGGCTAAAGCTGTATCGGTCAACTGCCCAAAAAGGTTGTTTTCTTACATGGACTCTCATCTTATATTGACTCTCATGTTTAGAATAATAACTCTAAATAAAATCGTTTTCAGCTACTTTTCTGCGTCTCCCTTTTTGCACTGCTGCCCGTTTTAATATTGACAACTTTTGTAAATATTAGGCTTTTATTAGGATATTAGGATTTGTTTACACAAGCTTTTGTACCTTTTCACTGCATTAAAAAGTTTTGGAGATCCACATTTTTTACAAGACAGCTATGATACGTTAGTCTATCTAGTCATCTAATTATTATTTAAGTATTTTGCCTCATTGCGGCCTGCTAGAAAATATTCTGTAGCCTGGTACCGGTCCGCATACCAGGGGTTGGGAAACCTCTGCTACCATGGACAGCTGGTTGCTGCTTTGATGCAACTAGACTATACATTACCCACAAATTCAAAACATACATGTTAGCCTATAAATATTGTCCCAATATTTTTTTAAATACATGTTTTTCTAGTTGAGTTTTGAATGGGGTTAGGGAGGAGTTGTGTTTTTGTACAGCACTATAGGAATATAGGAACATTAAACATCATTTCCCAAATCTCTATGAAATTTTTTGGCTTTTACATTTCTCCATCCTCCTTTCTACTGATGATAGGTGCAGTGGTGGTTTTAGCCCTACAAGCGGGAAGAAATAAATAAAGGACAAGAAGAAGAGATGGCTGGGGAGACAAAGAGCAAGGGCCTGGGTGGAACTTTGAGCAAACACTCCTGCGTGGCTGTTAACAGCATGATAATGTACATGGTCTATTTTGTTGGAGCTCGGTTTGGACACGCGCACACGCACACGCACACGCACACACCTCTCTATAGTGTAAAAAGGGAAAGTAGCTTCTCTAAGTCTGAGCTGACTTGGCCTGAGGCGAATCCTGACCTTTGCACCACAAAGGCGAATAATCTCTGTTCTCATTGGTTTGAGAAAAATGCCTCTAGAAGTAACATTTTCGCCTCTTCACATCTCATCTTTTCATCGGTTATTGTGTTTTTTTCCCCCCCTTCTTTTCACTTCCCCCTTTTCATTCCTTTAGAAAACCCTCCCGTAGCCTCCCCACACGCCCCTCTCCCGTCTACTTCCCTGACAGGCCCTGATGTTGCTGTAACATTTTTATCACCGGGCGGCTAAACACCTCAGAGCTGTGCAGGGTGGAGCGAGAACTGTAGCTCCTGGGACGAGGGGCGAAGATTGAGTGTAAGTGCTTGCTAAACAATGTTCCAGGTATTCCTCCGTAACGTCGGGGTCACCGCTTTAGGGTCAAGTTCACGACCTTGCTAAAATGTGAATTGTTGACCCCGACCTGGTTGAAATTATATGGTTTTTTTTCCTGTCGGGATGAGGAGGGAAACGTTAAGGATGACTGAACAGACTTCCAATAAACAGCATGTCTTGTTGTTTTGATCTATTGCTCTGTCATAACATTGTAATAATTGCTGCGTAGGTGTGACATGTTTAACGTTTGTTTCCATTTGGATGTTTGCAATTGCAATCTTGACGTCGGCATTGTTCTGTAAAATAATTGTATTAATATGCATGAAATTTTTGCATATAAAAGGAAAAACATGTAATGCATAATGAGTCAGACTGCAACACATGCACCATGCATGGGAGGGTAACTTCCACTTAGTAACTTCTACCAGAGCACCAGTTATGCTTGTTTATTAACCAATTATTCACTTTCATTCACTAACATTCATTCATTAAATTAATTTATTTTTCACATTTCAACATAAAATTCCAAAAAAAGTGTGTTTATAGGACTCATAATAGATTTCTCACCAATTCAAATAATTTAAAAGACATCCTGTCATTAATATATAAATACAAATTAAAAAAAAAAAAACATGCCAACCCTTTACAGCAGCCTTGACACACTTTACCAGCTTATGCGAGTATTTTTTTTAACACAGTCAAATGTACTCACAAAAAGGTATAACAAGACTTACTAGGTTAGATTGTGCAGACACACCCTCTGAAATATGGCCATTCTGAAGTAAATTTCCAAATATATGAACAAAGATAAGTCTGACACAGCACAGGTTGAAGGGAATATTTTGAGAATCTAATGAAGTCGGGTTTAGGAAAGATGAACCACAGAGAACACAAAAAAGATCTCTTCCACCTTCATTTCTGGACTTATTGCCTCCCTGCTCGCCCTCTGCTGAGTGTAGATTCCTGATTGCAGACCTGACTGTGTAGTCAACAGAATGGGTGTTAAGGAGGAGAGAGCGAGAGAGAGCGAGAGAGAGAGAGAGAGAGAGAGAGAGAAAGAGAGCGGGCTGCCTAATGAGCGCTAAAGACAATGCCAGTGTGATGAAAGAATAAAAGTCGCTCCGCTGTGATTGAGAATTAGAGGCAGAAATTGATGCTGCGAGTGAATCTAGTGAGCGAAAATTAGGCCACTTGCTTTAATAGGGGTCTTGTGCAACGGCTGAAATGTTGTGTTAGGGACTCAGTGGTACAGGTGCACGCCACTTAGTTCAACCTCAGTGATCAGAGCATTTCTCACGCTCTCCAACAAAGTACATTCCATATTAACATGCACATTATGTAACTTTTTAAATCAATAATTGTTACCTACAAAAAGTAATTGGTAATATCGAACAAACAGCAATTGTTACTTGCAGGTCTGTAATTACGTGAACAAACATTGTGAACTACTAAAGCTCTAATTGTATTTCAAGGAAGAAACAGAGGTGAGCTGGGAGAGGAGGGTTGGAAGTGTGCAGAATAAGAAGTAGGCCATCCACTTCATGTAAATATATTCTGGCTAATACCGACTGCGTAAACAATACGGCAACATGACTAGTGGGCTGTTGTTTTTTCCATACCTGAAATGGGACATTTGTTTGTTTTCCATCAGTGGAAAAATACCACAATGCAGGAATGGAGATTTGGGCTGCTCTAGGGTTGAATCTTAAAACGTTGACATTGCCATGAAGGGTCAGTTATCCAACATTTTCACGTCAGGATTACACTCACTGAAAATAACTTTGGGTTATTATAGCACCAATAGAATAGTGTTAACCTTACCAGGGCTCATGGGTGGAAAACATCCCAAGACAGTGGGTTGTTATTAAAATATCTTTTTTCATATGTAGCATTACCGTTGCATTAACTAGTATTAGAGTGTGTAAAGGTTTTACAAGCCCACAACAAACAAACTTTTGGCCACTATCACTTGTTACTTGGGACAAACCTGGCCACCTGTGGCCCTTCTGCACACTGCACAGGGATACATATCCTTAGGGAAAAAATAATTAACGAAATTTGAAAGAATAGCATATTATCCAAGGTCATCCCAGTGTATTTATTTATTCTAAGTGGATGTTTTTAGGTGTCTGGATAGTTCAGTTGTTGGAGCGGACGCTCATATATAGAGGTTTACTCCTCAACACAGCGGGCCGGGGTTTGACTCCGACCTGCGGCCCTTTGCTGCATGTCATTCTACCCACCCCACCTCCTTTTATGTCTTCTTCGAAATAAAGGTTAAAAATGCACCCAAAAAATGAACAAAAATAAGGTGAATATTTTTCTCTTGTCTCACTCATGGTGTTTTTGTGTTTAGTTAAAAGGGTCAAATTGCTCAAATTGACTGTACACAATACTAGTAATATTCTGTTTGGAAAAATGTAAAACTGGAGTTAGTGTCATTTATTTTTTATTCTTATTGACTTTTAAATTCTCATCACAAAAAACACTGTGCGTGCATGCATGCGTGTGTGAGCGGGTGTGTGTTTACAAGGAAGATATTGTGTTAATGGTTTGAGTTGTTCGTGTGGTTTCTACATGTGTGTGTGTGTGTGCTCATGGGAGTGAGTGATAGAGAGGGGTGAGGAAGTGGTGGGGGTGGGGTGGGAGGGGGGGGGGGGCTGGGTGGTAGCCCCGCTGTTTGGCCATACGCTCCTGCCTCTCTTGCCTTTTCAGCCTGGCTGACCAGAGAGCTCATTTGCATTAGCGGTGTGTGTGGGGTGATGGGAGGGGAGGGGGGTGGATTTCGCTCTAGGCCTGTCTACTCTTCCAGGCATACACTGGTGTGTGTATGTCTGTGTAATGTGTGCATTGAGGGGGGGGGGGGGATTGCGCGCTGGCAGAGAGGACATGTCACATCCATGTAGCCCCAGCTAATCAGGGCCGGCTTGAGCTGCGGCCAACTAGCCGAGGCCTCACTTTCCCTCCACACCATGTGAAGAAATGCAGATAATGGCACACACACTACGGAGAGAGAGGCATGCTGGGAAAATGCTACATGCATGTAGGGGTGAGAGCTGCTGGTGGGTTAGCTCAGAGTTCAGCATATGGGGTGGTATTGTGTGCATGTGTGTATGTGTGTGTGTCGGTGTGTGTGTGTGGGGGGGGAAAAGCCACAAGCACACGCACACTCATGGCTACGCTCTGACAACCCACCAGAAGCTCTTTTCCATTGCAAATCCTCACTTATTTGGTGAAGTGCTAGTGACCCCTATGGGCAAGATTGCTGTGGTTTTTGGCTATTCATGATGTGCATGGCTGAATTTGCCCCAATAAAAAAAGAAGGAAAAGAAACATGCATACGCCATGTAAAACCATATTGAAAATATTACCCAAACTAGAGAAAACATTTAAAATCTGCTCTTTGCCTCTAAAACCTTTTTTTTTTTTGGGGTGGGAGTGGCAGCGCCAGAACAGTGAAAGCCTTACAACATTTCTAAATGTAAGCTGCTGTCTAGGCATGACTCAGTTGCCCTTTTCACAAGTTTTTGAATACTGTAGTAGTACAGGAGCAACCAATTTATATCCAAACAGAAAGACAACATGTCCTCCAGGAAACTTGTGATTTAGCATAGAGCAGACAATACTGAAGGGCACATTATTTGGGCACCATGAACAACTGAGAAAGACATAAACAGCTTGAGTGACTACAACCTGGCTTTTGAGACTGGTGGATACAGACGAACCTGGCAAACTCAAGAGAAAACAGACGGCTTGGTTCTGCCAACAAGAGGTCGAGCCAGAGCAACACTTCCTGCTACAATGCAGCCTGTATAAAGACTAGGAATCAACTGTTTACTAAAATAAAGCACCCAAACCTGATTGAATATTTACTTGAGGAGAAACTGACATTGCTACAGAAGCAGAACACATTAATCTGTGTTAAGTTCCTTCAAATATGACTCTTCTCAAAAAAGTATTTGTACATTTTAACCCTTGCACAACCTTCCTTGGCAATACTGTACTCACTCATGCCAATTAGGCAAATTTAAATCTGAATTCGAATGGCAGAGTGTATGTGAGGCAGAGGGAGAGAGAAAGGGGGGGGGGGATTTGTGGCAGCAGCAGTATCAGCAGCAAACAGCACCCACCTCTCCTCCCCTCCCCTCCCCTCCCTTCACCTCCCTCAGGTCTTCAGAAAAGAGGACTTTGCCTGAGCCGAAACCTGCTGCTCTTATTCTATCATCCTCTACAAACAAAAAGCAGCCGAGCGAGAGACAGAAACACAGAAGGAGAGAGCAGAGGAGAGAGAGGGGAGGGATGACTTAAAGGAGGGAGGGACCGAGTGAACCACGGGGAGAGATTTAGATGTGCAGGTTCAGATTTCGAAGCGACCCCTGTGTTCTTCTTAGCTCCTCGCCATCAGCGTGTGCTGCCCTTGTCGTGGCAGCACACGCGAACACAACCCCCTCCAAGTCTCTTAAAGCGTCTGATCCGCATCTTAACTTGAAGGAAAATATAATGTATTCCAAAGGCAGAAAAGATATTATGACACAAAGGGATGAAAAATAGCACGATGAGGCCTCCAATAAGCTAAAAGGGCGCTACGTGGATAATAGCCCTCTGAGTAGGAGATGTGGAGACCCGGCCTATGTGTTTCTCCTTTGCCCGCCCGTGATCTCTAATCCTGGGCTTTGAGAGGGGGGGCGCATGGGGAAGGGGCTGAGGTTGAAGTTACTATAAGATGCATTAGTGTCTTCTACACATGTGCGCCCTAATCCCTGCTCTCCAGCGTTTTCTGAGCTGCTTTTGTATTTCATTTTTTTTCCTCTCGCCTCCCCGCCCTCTGTCATCTTTTCTCTCCTCAACTCCCTCTTTCCTCTCCTCTCCTCTCTTGACCAGTTAAATCCCGACGGGGCCGGCGGAGTGACAGGCCCCATTCAGTGGTGTGCTGGGGGTGACAGCTGGTGAGAGGCCCGTGTGAAAGAGCGTTGCACCCATGATGCCTCCGCCACCCCTCCTCTTGCCGCACACACACACACACACACACACCCCTAAGGCCGGGGCGAAGGGCTGGGCAGCAGCTGAGCCGTCTCTGCCTCGTCATCCCTTGTGTCCGTTCCACCCTTTGAGTCTCTTTGGGAAGTACTAGAATGGCACTGGAGCGGTGCAAACGGGCCATTTTGAGGTGTCAATCTGCAATTTGGTTTTGGTGGCTCTATGTGGTCATCCCTGCAAGCTTTTACACAGAAATCCCCTGTCAATCAAACCACAGAATCTGTTGATGAAGTTTTGAGTTTCTGCTGGTGTCTGTTCTGCTGTTGCTGCTCATGTTAAAGTGAGACAGCTGTATGTCAAATCAATGATTTAATTAATAATGTGGAGGCATCTTTAAGGAAGAAAAGAACTTCCGATTTTAAAAAGAAACTACATCTTTCGTCACTTTCTAAATTTTTAGGGACTTTTTTTGCTCCTTGCAAGAGGATCTCATTTAAACTGCAGAGAGTTTCTTGCAGCAGTGGTAATATGGGTCCTTTCAATGAAAAGTGAAAACAATGAGCCTCGTAGGTAGGGAACCTGCTGTATTACTTTGATATAAAAAACCCAGACTGTATTTAAAAGCAAAAATAGACAACACTTTCAGCAACTGGTGTACAGGTTGATTCACTTTTGGCAACAATGGAGCACCAAACACATTTATTTGTGGAAAAATGTCAACGATTATGACTTTAACAGTCATTTAAAGTAACCTGGAACTATTTGAACTTGCTTGGTGGAATTTCAACGAGGCTCCACAGTATCCAGCTACTTGATCCAACTGCCCTCCCTAAAATACAGTAGTGTGTCTGCTCTCAGCGTGACTCTCTAGTCAGTTCAGTTCATTAACTAGAGGGAGCTTGTGTTGCTCCAAGGCCTGTAGTATTGTGCGTGTTTGAGTGAGCACTGATGAGATGGACCTACAGGAGTGTGTGTGTGTGTGTGTGTGTGTGTGTGTGTGTGTGTGTGTGTGTGTCCCGTCTGGCGCTGCCCTCATGTCGCCCATGACAGCATGTTCTTTCTCTGCCCCCAGCTTGCTTGCCTTGCCTCATGTCCATCAATCTGTGAGTGTGCCCTCACCTGCACCTGTTTGTGTGTCTGTGTGTGCATGTATGCATTACTTATTTGCTCAAGGAGTGTGTTTCCTCCCACATTACAGCATACAGTGTGTGTGTGTGTGTGTGTGTGTGTGTGTGTGTGTGTGTGTGTGTGTGTGTGTGTGTGTGTGCGCGTTTCCCTGCCCGCCTGCCTAACGAGGGTCCCTAGTCCATATGTGACTTCCTCATTAACGGGCCCACATGACAGGGACAGAGGCGCTGGCCGCTGGCCCAGAGTAGGACTGACACTGCCGGACCCCCAGACGCCAGCGGGACCGTGTTTGTGTGTGTGTGTGTGTGTGTGTTTGGCCGCAGATGCCCTAACCATGTGGCCCCCTGTTCTTTCTTCCAGTTAGGACCACTAATTACAAGCTGAATCTCTCCCCTCTACCGCCCTCCCTCCATCCCTTCCTTTCTCATTCTCTTTTTGTCTGCTTTTGAAGTGATAATGGCGTCATTGGGTTGTAATTGGTCGGCTAAGATTGATAGGACTGAATAGGAATGGTCTGAGGTGTGCTGCTCAATGTTGCGGTGTTGTTTAGTTGAAGGTTTAACTGGGTTGAAATCATCCAGGAAGGGAGATAGAGAGATTTACAGTGCAAACAGGGGCTAATAAACAGAAGGAGAAGCTGGAAATGAAAGTTCAACAAGAGCGCGTTTTCCGAGTAAAATGACAGATATCTCCGTACGGACAAACTAGCAACACACACAACTGTTTGAACAGTCGATGTTGGCGGAGTGTGTAAGAGTGATGCACCAGGCAACCCGCCATAGGCAGTGATTGACAGGCTGTCACCGAGAGGCTGCTTTTCCGGTACTTCAAGTCAACTTTCACAAACCCTACCCTGCCCGCCATACCTGGCAGTGGCACAATTGGAGCCGTTTGTGCTGCTGGTGCCACATTCAGTGGGAATCAAGGCTGAGAACAAATAATGTCAGCAAGGTTTTTATTGTGTGCAGTTAGCGGACACAGGGAGTGTTTTTTCCATCATGCTGAGCTGCCGCGAGGACACACAAACATGAGCTCACACTCCACAAACACCACAGTCACTACAGAGCTTCCTGCTGACTTTGAAAGGTGAGATTATTAAGACGAGAAAAGGACAGTTGCTCTTTATCAGTTTTGGAGCAGTGAGGCAAAGACTATAAATAACTCTGTAGGCTGTTACTCAAACGTTAAACATGAAATGTGCTTAACTTTCAAATAAAGCTGTCACTCTCCTCTAAGTCGTCACCATCCTTGAACAGTGGCTCAAAAAAACACAACTCCCAAGGTTTAAATTTAAAACCTAAAACCTATTGTTAATCACAGTATTTGCCTCTGATGAAATATTGTTTGAGCTAATTATGTTTCGCTCGCCCACACAATCCTTTACTGAGCTTTTACTCCTAAAATATGCATCCAAAGAACGCTTTATTAAAGCTGTGGCAGGCACTTTTTTTGCGACATCAGGCACAAATTCCTTAGTAATCTTTCAGCCTATTGTAATGGTCGGTGTACAATTGGTCGGAGAAAAAAAACTTGACTTCTGCACCTCCTCTTGGATCTGTTATCAGGCTTTAGATAATCAAGCCTGTGACGGAAGACTTTGGCCAATCACAGGTCATTTTTAGAGAGAGAGAGAGCATTCCTATTGGCTGTTCTGCACATGCATTGCACTTGCAACAGAGGTGAGACGGAGAGCTGCAGGAAAAGGTCTAACTACTTCAAATCCTGGCGTTTCTTTTTTGCATTTTGCCCTGTGTGATTTTAAGCATAAGATGGTGTACATTTATTTTATTTTACTTTTTTAAATCAGCTTCCACAGGCTATTTTGCCCTACTTTACAGACAGACCGCTGCATCCAGCAACAAGTTTCATTCTTTTTGATTGTAGAATGATCAGTTTAAGTGCTCTATTTATGTTTTGGATCCCCCGGGCGAGCAAGATTTTGGTCAGATTCAGTCAGTTTAGTGGCAGAAAAAAAGTTTGACTTTAGAAAAATGCTTAGAGCAACACTTAAGCCATGTGCCATCACAGCCCAGCTGCGTGCAGATGTTAATTCCAGCAAAAACATGACAGCAAACACTATCTCACTATCTCTAAAATGTCCCCACACTTAAAACAGTACAAGTGAGAAGACATCAGCGAGAACAGCTTTGGGATAAAAACTGTGACCCACCCGCCCAACCTGGAGATGTCCGCCGCCGGTGACAACCACCAGCTGCTCCTCGCCACCCTCACTGACCTCCTGGTCTGGGCTCTGATGGTTCGCCTACGACTGTACCTGTCTGGTTCACACATGTAACTCTTCTTGGTTACATATCGGATCATTTCAGGGTCACGGGAATGTTGTCAGGGCACAATGGAGTCTGACCATTGGACTCAAATTATTTCCTTAAAAAAGTATTAGGATCAGTTTTTGTTCCAGTCAGACATTTGCTCCTAAGTTGACATTTGACAGGCGTCAACACAGGGAGGTGTTCATTTAAAAAGAGCAAAAAATAAAAGTAAATAAAAGCCTTTTCATACTACGTTCATATTTACAATTTGTGATTATTCACATTGTCACGGATTGTTTTTGGAGGCCTGAGTTGAAATGCGTGGCAATTATTAAGGTATTGTTTGGTTTAAGAAGTATACTACGCTATTGTACAAGGTTCAGCTGCTAATAACTGTGCATTTAAAGATAAAAAAACAAGGCCATTGATTGTGTTGCAGAGATGTTAATTGCTCAGGTTTTATTTTTTTTCATCCGTAGATTATTGCTGTGAGAATTTTCTGTTTACTTCAAAATAATTACCTGTCACACAAATGTTCAGCCCCCAGGGGCAGTTTAACGTCCTCAGCAGATATCATTTTTCCCTAAGCGGGTCTTAAACTGCCTCCTGGCGTTCAAATTAATTACCCCTGCCCAGACGAAGGGGTGACCCCAGACAGCCGTTTGAACTCTGACCTTCCCATTGTCTTGTTGCCTTTCCAAGGTTAACAGAGACAGACGCTGCCTGTCTGTTGACCTAATGCTGTGTGTCTGTGCTACATTCACGGTGTGTTAGATTTACAAACAAAAAGGAACAAAATTCTGTGTCCGGCGTTCCGACTTGAACTTCCATTCCCTGTTTCAAAGTTAAAGTCATTGGTAACATTTGGCTTTGAATTTAAAGCAGTAGCGGAAGAAGTATTCAGATCCTCTGCTTATGTAAATCAATACCACAATGTAATAGTTATTGTATGTATTATTGAATAGTAGGTCAATCACAGTTTTTATAATGTATAATCAACTTTCATAAAGGATTTGCAAATCAAATCATAACCGGCACAGTAACTTTCCACGTTTCATACTCTGTCATTGAATTCATTGGATATATACTCTTATCTTTGATATATTAATTAAGTGTATGGATTGGTCATTTTATAATTTTTTGAGGGGGCTTTTTTGTGGCTACCTGGCCGGTTGACAGTTAGCTTTCTAACTCTGGCTTAGTTATAATTCTGTTTTGTCTTGACCAATGAGCACTCTCCCTGACAAATAAACTAATGGAACAAAATACAAATTAAAAAATAGATCAACCTTTTGTGGCATCTACCATCTGCACGCCCCTCTTGTTAAAAATTACAGCATCACCAGCAAGTTTGTATTTATTTCCATTTATTTCAGCTTGTACTCATGATCCAATAGCGTGTTTACAAGCAATTACGAAAACGCCCGTTCTGTGGCAATAAACTATCAAATTGTGCTGTCCTGGTAGACTTTTAGGATCCAGTGCCCAGCCTTCCAAGCTTTCTACGTATCTATGTGAGCTGAGTACGTCCAGTCCTATTTCTTATTCAAATTACATCCAAATTAACTTTATAGTGACAGCTCCCAATATATGTACCTGCAGTATCGTCCACTAAATATAGCAACACGATGATATACAGTGAAGTACTCATACAGATGGGATTCAGCGCTATGGAGTCGTGGTAACTTGGAGGTTACAGTTTACCAACCTGCCTGTGTGTCTGCCAATCAAACGGTCTGGCTGTCAGCCAGTCGATCACAAGCGTCGGAGATAAAGAGAGAAACTTGTTCTCAGAATAGAATCGACTGTTTTCTCCGGCACCGTCAGATGCTCCCACTCTCAGGAACAGCACTCCTCTTCTGACACTGGCACAGATAAGACTTTCTTTTTGGGAGTGAACGAGTGATGGGAGTGAACAGCAGAGTGGCCACAAGGTGCAGCTTCAGGCCAAACAAAGCTTTGTCCTCTATCAGTGCCATGTCATTTCTTCACCATGATTGCCCTCTCGAGACATCTTGTGGTGCTGATCGGAATCATTCAACCCCCCCCTGCTGTCCCGATCCCTCAAACTCACCCTCTGGTATTTATGTAAAAGAAATCAGTTGAAAAGAGGAAATTCATTTTGTGTTAACTCACTTCACCTTTCAAAGTGCCCCTGGGTAGCCGGAAGGCCTTGAACAGTGAGGTCCGATGATAACAGCTATCTGCTGGCTGCTTATGGTCTGCAGCCCTTTCTCCTTGCACAATGCACTACCACAATGACTGCTCAGGGGTCAATTCACACATTTAACGTCTGTCCTCTTGGATGCACCTCTGACTAGACTGTGCAGTGTGTCTTAAACGTGTTGTCTAGGAATTGAAAGGAGAGTAGGATCCAGTGATTGCATTCAGATTTAGCAGGACTCATTAGCCGTGTTTCCATTCAATTGACCAGCAAATAAATAAGCAGTTAAGTTTTTTTGGCCATCTGACCGCATTTACAAGGGAAAATGGAGATATGTCTGGAGGACTTTGGCTTAATTCGGCAATGTTGAAATGTTCTTCCATGTAATGTGACATGATGTGACCAAAAATGTTACGGGACAACAGGAAGGCACCGACAGCGGCTACAGCTGTTCAGTCCTGCGATGAAAATGGTTGCTACGTTATTCGGCAAAGCCATTTCCATCAAGTCTTTTTCAACAGAGGCAAATAAACACCCCAAGCGAGCGCAAACACAATGGAGGAAGATGTATCAAATTTTGCTGTTTCCATCCAGCTTTTCTAAGGCAATACTTCAAAAATGTGCATTAAAATACACAAATGGAAACACAGCTACTAACAAGCTCTTCAATATTGGGTATTTTGAGCTGCCATGCCAATGCATCAAAGCACATGGCATAAAGATGAATGTTTATGTAGCCTGCTGGGTTTTAACTTGTTGCCTCGTGCCGATGAAGTCTTCTGGCACAGTGAGCTGCCACTGGAAATGACTTTCTGTCTCTCATGGATTTATAGAAGCTTGGCATATGTGAGCATCTGGTTGCACAGGATTTTGTGTGCATGCAACTATCCTGTTGCAGATTATTCTATTCCATGATGTTCTGTGTTATGTCTATACATTAGCGGACATGAATGCAAAAAGAAAAAAGGGTGTGAATGAAAAGAAAGGCTCGACTGATAGGATCTGGGGAAAGAAGCCCAAGGTTGTTAAAGGTAATGAATCTATACCTGTGTTTCTTCAGCCATTGTAGCTTATAATTGCAGTGGTGTTCTTCGGTGGCTGAGAGATGCCAAAGAGGACGCTCTAACAAAACATCTGCCCGTGCTGTTATTTCACTTCAATATTTCCTCACAGACAATCCCCCTTTTCAGCCTTTCACACGCTTCCTCTCGCTACAGGTCCGCCAAGGAAAAACATTTGTTATAGAAGAGAGAAGGGGTTGCCACTTGGGAGACAAAGGTGAAAGTGGTGACATTATGACGCGCCTGTGATGTTAATTAAAATAAGAGAAAAAGGCCATTCAGTAATGTTTCACAGATACAAAACAATTATCTTTTGTGTTGAAAGAGAAATGTAATCCACACTAACTCTGTTGCTTTGAGCTTAGCATCGGACGTCCCCATTCAATAATACGCTTTCTGCCATTTCCATAAAGATTCCAGCTTATGTGCTGATGGAAGTAAATGTAAATGGACTGTTCTTGTATAGCTATTTTCTAGTCTTAAATACTCAAAGCACTTTTACATAGTACAGGAACCATGTATCATTCACTCACATTCATACACTGTGGCCGAGGCTGCCATACAAGGTGCCACTTGCTCATCAGATACACACATTTACACCCCAATGGCACAGCATCGGGGATGTGGACTGCAGGGCCAGGGATCTAACCACCAACCCTCCGATTGGCAGGCAACCCTTTTACCACTGAGCCACAGCTGCTCAATGAGGTGAAGCGCTACATTGTTTGGTTTTATTTCCTTTGTCATTTAAGTGTTTTGTACTGTATATCCTCTATGTGTTGTAGCCGTTTAAGTCTCTGTTATCCAATACGGCTTTGTCTTTGCTTGTCATCTTTTCTGAAGTAGGTGATGTGTGATTGTTTTAAGGCCCTTAGGGTTTGTTTTATTTCACGTCAAGAAATTCTATATTTTTGATGTACTGTGTCACTGAGCATGTAAATACTGTAAGCCAATCTGAGCGTCCCGCCTTCAAGTATTGCTGAATGTCAGGCACGCTTTGTGTCACTTTCTGTCATGTTGTTATTGACAGGATTAAGCAGACTTCAATGTCTGTAAACTATACAGTGGTTTCCTCAGACAATTACTATTCTCCTCAAGCTATGTGTGGGCAGAGCATTAAGAAACACCTATTTGACCAAAAATGTATCAATTCATCAAGACGAGTCCTAAACTTTCTGGCATATTTCCATGTGTAACTTTGCTTTTCTGTTCACTCCTCCGGCTCCTTGATGACTAGGATTGGGCATTGAGAACTGGTTTCAACTAGCTTGGCTATCACCAGACCGAGCCAAGCTCAATAGAGTTGAGATTGAGCATTGGTCTGGGGAGTCTGCTCTGTATTGTCCACTACACAAGACCAACGGGCACAGTTTAAATGACTCTGTTTGCAATTGAATAGTCCTTCAACCAATCAGAGCAACGATCCGGGTGATGTAGAAGCAAAAGTGACATCAACTGGTTTGGTGGCCGCTATGTTGAATGTAAACAAGAAGCTGCTTGGCCGCCTCTCTATCGTCATTGTGTTAAACCCACCAATAGCGCG
>NC_045756.1:1420046-1422975 GCF_008692095.1 Etheostoma spectabile
GGTAGATAAGCCAGTTTGTGATTGGTTCCCGCAAAATTATGAAGTGAAGCAGGAGAATTAAACGTGCAGGTTTCCAGACAGAGCTGCTGGGAGAAATCAGAGTGGGCCAAATTTACCCAGTCCAGGTTCCAACTTGAAATTGTTTCAAAAATCACGATTACGAACGGAATAATTTTTTTTATTTTAAATTGGAATCGTTTGGGAAAAATTTAAAAAGATTCAAATCCAATCACCGGTTACAAATTTAACATGCGTTTCTGTAGCGGGCACCGTACCACCAGGCGCGAGTTGTGATGCAGCCATGAAGGACACAGTAAGCTGCACTCTAGTGTAGCTTTATTTTGACGACTAAAAGTGTAACCACCATTGAATCAAAATAAAATGTGACCCAATCCAATGACCGAAGGAATCAGAATCAGAATTGTTCAAATCAAAACGATGCCCAACCCTAGTTATGACTCTCACAAGATTGCTAGGCATACATCTTGAATGCCTTATAAGATCTGGCTGCGTGTTTAACTGTTACAACAACTGCTGTCGGTAGATATTTGAAGACTTTTTTTTGACTTTTTAACTCTGGAGATGGCAATATCGGTCTGTTGGTCCACCACTTTGAACAACTATTGGATGGGTTGTCATTAAATTTTGGTCCCTTGGAGAGTTTGGATTTACACTTCTTTGGTGTTTTATGCTGTCACAAGTTTCTTTTAGTCGCTCTTTATAATTATTATTTTGTCTGCCTGATGCATCACAGTACAAAGACTGTATGGATTCACTTTGATATGACAATGATGCAAATGAAATGATGGCTTGAAATGACAAGAAACCGCAAGGATCTCTTGCTTCACTGAAAACAGAACTGGGCCAATTTAAATGATCATCAGCATGTTCTTTTACCGACATGGATAACTTGACAATAAGGACAATGTAAAAAATAGACAATTTCCTCTCAGGTGTGCTATCCAATGTGACACATTTTATTTTGTGGTTAACAAAACACTATATGGTATTCACAAGTTATTATTTGACCAAACTGACCTTTTTCTTTCATGTACAGGTCTGCTATGTGCCTGTCGAACAAGCTAAGAGTACACACTGTATCATAAAGGATGATGGACAGTAATCACAGGTTCCAGCATCGCAGAAAAGTTAGAGGTTAAAAGAAAAAGCCTATTCAGTGCTCATGCTGTCTTTTGTTCCTCATGAGGTGAATTTCTGAGCTGTCTAAAAGTGCATGCGTCTAATTGCTACCTTAAAAATGAGTATTTCAAGCACAAAATAGCCTTTCCTCAATGACGCTTTAAAAAGAAAGGCCTGCCCAGATTAAAGAGTGAACAACCACTGAAATCATTACCGGGAAATGGACATATTACAAAACATGAGTGCCCACCATGGATGATGATCCTGTAAAATAATTGTGAAATCCAACCCACCAGGTAATGAATACATGAGAGGATGCTAACTGCAGAGGAAAGCAGGGTGTGGAGGTGGAGCGGATGGATGGATCAGCCAATGCACCGACCTGCGTTGAACTCCAGACTTGTACAAAGAAGTTCATCTTGAATTTTGAGTGTCTATTTGTATTGTTTAACCCTCTGAAGTCTAAGGGTATGTTTAAATATATTCTTGAATTATCCTTTTAAGGGTTTTTGCTTGCAATCTGACCCCTGTGTGTTTCCTATAAAAAAGCTCAGAACAGACTTAGTGTTCTGTATAGTGAGACAAAACATTGCTCTAGAGAAATGTTTAAAGAGATAATTTGGCCCTAAAGTAGAAATATTTCTCAAATCTCTTGTACAAACATACCTACACTCAATTGTTTTGATGCTTGAAATGGTTTATAAAAGAAGCGTAACATATGATTAAATAGTATATAATCGTCTAAAATGAAATTTTGTAATATTGCTTTTTGAGTAGGAGTTTTGTCAAAAATGGCTTGGACTCGCCGGTGCTTCCTTTGTGTTCAGAGGGTTAATTTAAGATTTACTGTAGCTTTCACTGATTTAGTTGACAAACCTTAAAGCTACAGTGCATAGTTTCTTTCTCCCCCAGGAGGAATTCTAAGGGACGAAATGACAACAAAACTGCCGGCGCATCCACGTGATACAAGCCTTCTGTGATCGCACACCACCCCCACCCCTCCTCAATGCAGTTGCTAGTAGCCAAGAAGGACACGGAAGATAAAAAAAATAAAATAAAAACATGGATTCTTGAGAGGGGGTATTTATCTTCCCTTGATTGTCTGTGCATGAAAGTCGGACTACACCATTTTCTGAACCAGAAATACATAGAGAGTTGTGTGGAGCTGATAGTCTTAATCATCTTTGTATCAACCAATTTGGCAATGACTTGAATGTAATATTAGGTTATGTACATGAAAATGTTACAAACTAAAGCTTTAACCAAAGTTCTGGTCTAACCATGACAGACTTTTACAAACTAGCAGAAAAAAATCTGCATAATTGCCCACGCTCCTTCCAGTTCGTTCTCTTCTGAGTGCTCACACATGTCCACCCCTGATGTCTACCTGCAATACTTGCCCTGGTGAGCTGCTACATGTCCATTAAAGCCAATGCAAAGTTAAAGAAAAATCAAGAAAGCAAGAAGGGAAGTCTGATAGGGACCATAAGTGGTCCAGACCTGGATGAAACAGTAGGTGGTGGTGAACGCTTGCTCACACACACACTCTTTGTTTTCTCTAGAGAGAATGCATTTTCCTTTCATACAAAAACAACATAAAAACTGCCTCTCTAACTCCAAGCCCTTCCTCCTTTAGGACACTCTAGGTAAACAAAATATGTAATGTTTACTTGGTTGCAGTCACCCGGGTACTTGTCAGCATTGGCTCCGGCTTGTTGCGGCATCAAGTACATCTGAGTGGTCTGCGGGATCTGAGGCATAAGGGAGGCCGCGGTCACAAATGAAGGGG
>NC_045756.1:1422985-1438033 GCF_008692095.1 Etheostoma spectabile
GGGGGGGGGAATTGATGCAAGGTTCTTTAAGGCTCAGTTCCCTGGCTGTGCAGCTGGTAGCAATTACCTGAGAGGGAGAGGAGAAGACTGAAGTCACCTAGCGCTGAAGGCCTCTCCTCGGCTCACACCCTAAGGCTCTCTAATTACTCCACCAAAAGCCGGAATATCTGTCAACACCAATCAGTGGCAGCCAGGAAACAGGAACATGGCGAGGCATTCATTTGTTTACGAGGCAAACACTCGCCAGGTACTAAGCGCCGAATCAATGTTTGATTTATTAATGCGTGTATGCAGGTCAGAGCACCGCGCTTTATTATGACAGTTCTCCCTCTTGCAACAATAGCTGTGGAAAACAGAATTATTAGGTTTAATTGCTTTTGTTTTTTCCTTTGCAGAAGCTTGTTTTTTTAAGTGGGAAAAATGTGCTCTCGTGCAAAGTGAAACCATATCCACCGAAGGAGGAGTAAGTAAAGAAATTGTTGCCAAAGGGCAAAAAGTGAAGTCGGAAACAAACACAAGAGGTGCTTCTTCTAGATGATAATCTTTCCCGCCCGTCCTCTTTTTCTTCATCTTCTTTGTGGGATTGGCTTTGGAGTGTGGACGCCCCCCCTGCCATATGCTTGGCGCCGCTCATCTTTTATAACCACTTTGTCACTCTCCCCCGTTTGGAGGTAGACTTTGAAAGTGATGTCGCAGGATGCAAAACACCCAGAGAGAGGTGGGCCAGCACCAGACAATGATTAATACGGCTTTCAGCCATCTCCTTGAAGGGAACTGAGGCAGCATTGCATCGCAGCTGAATTACTTTGGCTTTGAAGGGGGGGGGGAGGCAGAGAGGGGAGGGGGGCGGGGGGTAAGGGGGAGAGATCTATGAGAAAGCATCACCATAATTCTTTGAATCGCCACATACGGATGTTTTTTAATTAAAATGTTATGTGAAAAACACATTATTCACAACCTTGAATTGCACGGGCGAAACTTATACTTTATGCATCGCGGGGAAAAGTATTGAGACTTTGTCACATTCACGAAAAGCCTCATCTTGATTTCCATGCTGTTCCACCAAGGTTGAGCAGGTTGTTTTACACGTTCCATTCAAGTTTTTAAAGTGATAAATGATAAGGGCGCATTTGCACACCTTTTCTTAACTTTCAAGCTTTTGAGAAGTAGGGACGCTCCAAGCAGTAACTGTTGGGGAATTTTGGACTCAGGGAGGGAGGGTTTGTTGAGGAATGCCTGCGTGTGTTTGCGCATAAATGAAATCCAAATGAAGTCGGCAGTGTTGAGGATGTGCGGCAGAGTCTCCCCGCAAGGCCTGGTGACTTTGACCATGAGGCCAGGGATCATGTGTTCTCAATGGCTGGCTAATATGTGCTGTCATAGTGAGTCACCCTCCTTAATAGAGGCCTAATTAAGACCAATAATGATGTAGGTCTGCTCAGGGTGCCCTGTGATTCACACCTCCTGTAGGAGGTAGGAAGGTGTTGATGGGCTTTCTTCAGGGACTTAAACATGTAATTGTGTTAGTCTATGTTAGGACATATATATGGGTGGCCATGCAGTTTTTCCCAGTACTGAGTAGGGTAGTAAATTACAACCTCAAACTGATGCTGTAGTTTGCATTCAATCCACATGGCAATTTGAAGGGGACTTTTTAACTTCCCTTCATGTATTTTTTGCCAGAAATAATTATACATTGGCTTAGAGATGACACCTTTTTACCTGTCAACACATACAGTATGTGCAAAAACCAACTTTGTAATGACAACAGAGGAGCTGCATGCATGCAAACACAGGTGATCCACATTAAGGTAATCAGCATTGCAAGGGCATTTAGATGACAACCAATCAGCATCCAGCATTGGAACGAAAAATGGGAGCACCATCTATCAGCCTCTCTCACCCACTGAATCTCACATCAAACCTTCATATACTGTACACATTCAAATAAAAGACCGTCAGCTTTAGGACAAAGCATCTACAGCAAACACAGCAGGTTTTTAAATGGTATATTTAACTTATGAATTAGAAGAATTGTCTTAATCCTTAAGAGGAAAATTCAAAAACCTAGCTCTTCACTGTCAAGATTTTTTTATTTTGTTTTATTTTTTATTTTATGATTTTAAAAAAGAACCACATATAACATTGCAAACCAGTAATTACATAGGCCGGCATTAATAATCACAGAGGATAAATCACAATAAAGTCTGGAGGCTAATTTCCATTGTGGTCGTCTAGGTAAACACACATCCCTCTCCCCCTTTTCCATGCACTTTGCAAGGTGATGAAGCGGTGCAAGAAACCCTATGTACCATTGTTAAAACAATGAAAATTGACACGTTGCTATAGCAAAAATATTGTTTATAACAGATTTAAGGATCCGAGTACCTCCACCAGGTCCTCCACCACTGCCAAATTAAGAAATAGAAATTTCCTGTGACCTGTTAGAGAAAATACAGCTTTGGGCCTGTAATCTAGATGTCAAATGGTATTACATTTTGGAGATGGAGGTATTCACACTATTTTGATTTTATCAAGTAAAACGGTTAGGGGAACTCCGCTAGTCAATGCGGTGACCCAAAGGGAAGAAGCTGACTTTTACCCCTTTTTTGAAAAAGAAAAAAAGTGCATGCACCGATTTAGAGAATGAAATAAAACAGCGATAATTAATTATGAATGCCTGCTTTAAGAGAGCAGTAATAAGTAAGATAATTTCTAAAGACAGAAACAAAGGAAGTGCTCTAACTTAGTCACACACACACACACACACACACTCTCTTTCATATGGCAATTTATCTGAACATATTAAAATCTGCAAGTATCCAACAAATGAAATCTCAGTTAGTACCTACCATGCAAATTAAAACAACGCAGCCCATACTCCATTACACATATCATTACAAACCCCCGCCCCACTTCAAAACCCCTGCTACCAATAATCAACCTTACCATGTTGGGGAATAAAATGGAAAGCGCTGAATTAACAAGCAGGCGTGACAGGCTGGTTATTGATTTAATGTCAGCGGCTGGCTGGCACATACATCTCTGAGGCACAGCACACTATTAAAACGTCCTAACTAGGGTAATTGCATTAGACACCTTTTTACACCACTTTGTGCAGCTAATCGGCATGTAATAAGGAGAGAGAAGAGACAGGGGCAGAGCGATTCGCTGAGTCAGGAGTTGTGTGATGTCATGTCTGGAGGCGGAGACAAAAAAGGAAGAAGAATAGGAACTGTGAAGAAGTGGTGACACGAGGACGAATGGGGACCTTTGCTCCTTCCAAGAGGAAGGAAAAAAGAAACTGGTGGAATTAATCTGTACTGTCAAAGCTATACATCATTATTCCTGACTCAGCGTCTTGCTACTGACGAGTACACAGAGCATATATTTTAGGGGTGTTTTCAGGTCTTTAATTCCACAGGACAGATAAAAAAATGAAAGGGGAGAGAGAAGGGGAATGACATGCAGCAAAGGGCCACAGGTCGGAGTCGAACCCGCGGCCACTGTGTCAAGACGCACCAAATATTTTAACCTTTTAACACCCACTAACTCTGAAACGGTAGATAGAAGTTACATGAATACGAACATGCAATATATTCAATTCCATTATATTTGTAGTATCAAATCATAAGAGTTATCTTAGGACACTTTACAGATAGAGTAGGTCTAGACAACACTCTATAATTTACAAAGCCCCAACAGTTCCAGTAATTCCCCCAAGAGCCAGCATTTAGTGCGACAGTGGTAAGGAAAAACTCCCCTTTATAAATTGATAGCTCAGTCTTATCTTTTTTCTGATTGTGGTTGTTTTCAAAAATAATTCCCTGTTATATAGGAATGCCTGGTTGAGTACACCACTAATAAATAGTGAAAAAATGTCTTTGTCTATTTAACATTGTAATATAATCTTTGAAAACTATAACACGTGTCTAACAATCCAAAATATTTTTTTTCTAAGGGTTATCTATAGGGTAAAAAGTATGACTACTATATGTCACAATGAAACCTTCCCAGCTGAGTACTTAAATTAAAGACTAGTCCTCATCCAACACACAGAAAGCACAATGTCAAACTATTACTTTTACAATAGCCTACAACTGTAGATGTGGAGAACCGCTACTAAACTTAATGGTTCAATAAACCTTTATTGCACAAGACTGTGTAGGCAGAACAAGAAGAAAACAGAAGAAAGCTGTCCTGCAGCAACAAGTACAGTATTCACCTCCCGTGGTCGAATCCCAGGACTAAAATATCCTTCAAACTGAAGCAGCTTGACCGCGCTCCAGGCTTGGACCTCCTCCTGTTGCTCCCTGAATGAAGATGTGAAACTTCATTATGGACCCCCCAATGAGGCCTCTGAGGGGGCGATGGAGAAAGAGAAAAGGAGACAAGGGGGGGAGGGGAGGTGGCCAGGTGCCAGGTGCTCCCTGTGATGGGACACCCCATCGCCATGGAGACATGGGTCAGGGGGCATGCGAGGGAGGGGCACTCGGAGAGGGCACGCGCTCCGAGCAGCGGGGCCGCCGGGCTTGGGCATGAATTACCCGCCCGCTGAGCCGCTGCTTTGGGGCTGCTGGAGGAGAGGTCACATACTCAGTGGCCCTCAAACGCACACACACAGGCTCTCTCAGCAACAACAACACGGCTCTGTGTGCGCCCGGCTAGTCACAACAGCTATTCTGCATTTAGCACAAGTACAAGTGCACACACACACACCCAGACTTGGAGAGGATGAATTAGGTCAGCTTCATTGGTCAAACAGGACGGCTCTACCCGCAGCAGGGCACCAAACAAAAATTATTCTCACTAGAATGCTTTTAATATCAAAAGAGACAATCAGTGGCTGGACCTCCTCCACTTAAACTGTCCCACAGCTCAGTGTGGCGCAGCATGAGGCACCTTGTCCAAAGAGCACCTGGACACAAGAACACTTTGGACAAAGTACAATGAAGCAGACACTACTGTAAAAAGTACTATTTCATGTTTTTACATTCGGGGTGCGATGCCACCAATAATGCTAGTATTGGCGAGTACTAGAGTTCATGCACCGATCCAATAGCACGTAACTTATCCCCAACAAAATCTACTTTAAAAGTAGTATCTTTCTATTCATTTTCCAACATGACTGACTGTCAAACTGGATCATACAAAAAGTTCTGTGCCGTTCATTGTTTGTATTTGTTCATGTTTCACAAAGAATTTAACAGCAATAACATTACATCCAATATATATATATATATAATAAAATACTGTATATGACAGACTGGTATCGGATTGGTATTCAATATCAGCGGATATGCAAATTCAATGCAAACATCTCTGTTTGTAACGGTCAATTAATTAGAACAAAATGGGAAGTTTCAACCTGTGTTTTGATCTGAGGGGCCCAGATTCTCAAACAGAACATTAGGGTTAACAATGCTGGACCCTGATTGGCTGAAGGCACCGGCTGATGCAATAATAGCTGAGTAGGGCTCATTAATTAAAACATACATTTTACTTTCAAAAAGTCCATAACCACTCAAAAAAAGTAAAATGGTTGCCTATTAACAAATAAATTCCTCCTTACAACAGTCAAAAAGGAAGAAGAGATAGGTGGACCTCATTGTAATTCAAGGAAGGAAAACAGTACGCAACTTTTGCTTCGTAACAACAGTGGACCACTGAACCTCCTCCTCAGCGTGACACTGCTGCTAAACTGGAGCTTTTGTTTCTGCCAACAGTATGTGATGATCCCACTCTGGCGGAGGAGGGCTGGGGGGGGGGGGAGAGAGAGAGAGAGAGAAGAGAGAGAGAGGGGCCGGGCCACGCTGTTCAGCGTTAAACTGAATCAAAAGGCCAGAGGCAGCTGCGTCTGCCTCCAGTCGCTTGATTTGCCAGAGAGACCCTGGATCCGTGCCTTCATCATCTGACAACCTGTGAGAGCGACTCATTCATCCAGTCCTCTCCTACACACCTCCGGGACCTCAACAACACCTCGCAGCATAATGAATCAAACACTCGGCCAGGAAAACACAACCCCCTTCGCATAAACACACAGACGTTTTTTTTTTTAAGTTCTGTATTGTTGTTGTACATGTAGAAGCATAGGCGTCGATTTCAGGGGGGAATACCCCCACCCCCCAATATTTAAAAGAGCTAGATTTCTCCCCTTCAAAAGATTATTTGAAAGACAACCAACTCCCCAGAAGAGGTAAAACAAAATAACTCTTCATGGTGCTAAAAACATGTTTATATCCTTGTTAGGACTGCGGTTCTCCAAAAGTTGAATACATCTTAACTTTATTGCAGCATTGAAGGAAACAAAAATATTCAAATGTCAAAATTGGAAGTCAAACACCTACCCAACAGACAAATGTTCGTATATACAGTTGGAAATTCGGATCCAGCCCCGCTTCTCATCAGCAAATGTGTTTTCCAACGATTTCAGACACAGGAATTGAAGTTTTGGGGGATAACCCCCAGAACCCTGGTTATCAGGTGCACCCCCCCCCCCCCCCCAACCAAACCAAACCTATGCCCTTGAACAACACACACACACAAACAAATGTATGGGTGCATGTTGCACTAATGATCGTCAGTGAAGATAAAAGAAAGTATGCTGACGAGTTCATGACTGATTCTGAAAGGGCCGAGCTGTAAGTTTGGGCGTTAGATGCATGCGCGGGGCAAGACTCTGGCACAACATTTCTTTTTGATATCTAATCACGGCAGACGTCAACAACGGCGTCCTTATTACTGCGGTAATGAAAATTGAATCCGTCTCACATGGATTAATTTGTAAAAAGAAAAAAAAATAATTAAGACAAAAAGAGTCCTGTATCAAGCAGACAAATCAGACCGACAACAAAGTCTGATGCGTGACAGTTTCCCCGAGTCCTCCTGCGGTGATGCGGGCCTGTCCTTTTGTGTCATGACTAGTCGCTCCCTGGCATTAATCAGAGCGTCGTCCTATCTTGTTAGGCTGAGCCGGGAGATGACAGGGAGACTGCAGGTCTTTAATCAAGGTAAGAATTATCTGTGATGGTAGCTGATTATAAACCTGGTCATCAGCAACATATTGTCGCGTCCTAATCATCCAAATAAACAGAGACCTGCCCTCAGCCCCAACGTGGAGGAATAAATTACATCCACACAAACACACACATGCAAACAATGGCACTCACATGAATGCATACCCAAGAATTTGCTTTGAAAACACACACACAAGCACACAATCTGCAGCACACAGCACTTTTACATCAAATACTTTTAATGCAAATACCACATTTTATGGTGGCTTTTGAAATTCCTTTCCTCTCAGCGATTGAGGAATGAATACCTTCCAGCTCAGGAAGCCCAAGCTTGAAAGACATCCATCAAGACAGCAGATAAACAATGAAACGGCCCCTCTCAAGTCGATGATAACCTCAACTTCTTTCTAATCTACTTTCATGTGCTTTGTCTCCTTCTTTTATTTACTCCCACTCTTCTTTTTTTCACCTCTCCCGGGGTGAGCCTCTCCTCTCCTTTCTCCTCCCTCTCTTCCAGAAGCTCATTACCTCGGGGCCGAGTCCTCGGCTGTTTTCAACACAGTGAAATTATAACACGACTGGCGACGGCACTCGTTAGCAGCCTTGTCAATCATCTGCTCGGGCATGGGGAGAAGCAATCGGCGCCAGGGTCAGCGATGAAGATGTTCATTCTCTATTCATCCATCACATCTTCCGGGAAATCAATTTACACTGCATCAGCGTCACCGTGCCTCGACAACAGCGGCGATATGAAAGAGGAGGGAAACAACTTCTGAGAGGAAGACAGAGCAGAGTGGGAGATTCGTTTAGATACAATCTAATAAACGTCACTCATCTTGGTTTTTTTCTCTTCTGTCACCCCCAAGTTACCTGCTTCCATTGTCCTCCACTGGAAATTACTATCTGCTAATACGTTTTATATATTTTGCAGCTTTAATAGAAACCAAAGTACAGCACCGGCTAGTAATCAACATGTTTATCCTAAGTTACTGAACCTCATTCCTTCGATGTGCCTTCCCTTTCTCGTGCCTCTTCCTGTCCCGTTTACTTATGTATTCTCTTTGGCAGGTGGCAGGTGACAAGGCACAGATTTGGGATGTTGCCGTCACTCACATTAATGTAGTTGTTGCTTTCTTGCAGATGTCAGCTTCATGGTTCATTAACGGTGTTTGGTTTAGAGGAACCCGAAAAGAAGAAGGATGAAAGACAAGAAGACAGGTAGAGATGGAAGGGACTAGGCTGGCAGGGGAAAAGTAATTGGCAACATAAATGAACCCTGGTGTCGCCCTGACACTGTCCACGTTAGTAGACTGCCGATGAAAACGCCTTTGAAAACGGCAATTCTGTGCTGGACATGGCGACTTTTGAGAAAAGTGTGAGGTGAGGAATAGTCAAGTAGAGGGAAGTGACAGAGCAAGAGAAGGAGGGCGGAGTGCCAGCTTGTGTGCATGGAAGCAGAGACGGGTGTGTGCTGCCAGAAGTGTGTATTAGTGTGCTTTCATTCCAGGAGATGTCATGCTGTTTGAGCAAACGGTTCTCCGTTAAGGCCATCCACCGCCTGCTGCCGGCGTCGCCACCCCTGCTGTACCCAGCCAGCCTCGTGCCAACGCCTCCGACACCACAGCCGCCGATGCCAGGAGCCCGCCTGCCCCCTCGTCTCAGCAGAGCAGATGTCACTCAATTGCCCTCCACCTCCCCTGAAAAACTCTGACACAATCACCCCTCCGCCACCCTAACAGGCAGCCGCGCCGATGTGCCAAGCGGGCGACACCCGACGTGTGAAGAGAGAGGGGTGGCGGGCATATCGACGGGACGGCGATAGGGGGCGGGGTGGCGTCAGGCAGGAATGCACAGCGTGGGAGCGTTGAAGATTTTTCACACTCGCTCTGTCGCCTCCCCCTCTGCTCCCAAGCCACCCACTCACCCGCCTCTCCCTCACAAACACCACCACTATGCACATGCTACATGCAAAGGCACATAAACACATGCACAGTCTATTCTCTCTCCCTTCCTCAACCCCCCGTCCTCCACACTGTGCAAAAAGAGACACACTTTCCCCTCTTTCTCCCGAGATGACACCCCCTGCAGGCCTTTGGAATATTCTAATTCTGTTTCCTAACTCTTATTATGTGTGGAGTGTGTGACATGTGAATTGTAATTAGTCGCTCTGGGGTGAGCAGAGAGTGAAACCCCCACCTCTGAAAAAAAGAAGAACCAAAAAAAGGATTAAAATACTGCAGGGCGAATAATACCCCATCCAATTTGAACCCCCAATCACCACCTTGTGCTCCTGTCGCACTTTTGATTTTTCTCACATACAGGTGTATGCACACACTCCCCTCAGCCCTTCAGCACTCTTTGTTTCCCCTTTTAGCGCTATTTCAAGTCCATTCACCTCCTATAACATCCAGTGGTGCTGTGCCCTCGTCCTTCAGGTCGCCGTGGATCTTATCTGCAAGGAAGGCCTGTATCCGCAACCCTGCAGCCCCCCGCTCCTCCACTATGAAGGGCCCGGGCGACAGGGGCTAGCTGTAGGGATGAAGATAATGGAATTGAGGTGGTACTTAAATCTCAGCGAACCACGGCAGTTCAAGTAATTAGTGGATGGGATCCATACTGGGGGCACTAAGCAGAGCTAATGCTACCCTGGGCTTTGCTGCTGGAGTAGAATTAGCTGTATGGGAATGTGTGGCGCAATCACACTGATTATCTGCCTTTGCTCACTGGTTTCGTTCTGGATTTCTGTCTGATAGACGAGCTCCAACTTCAGCGGGGGTTCTCCAAGAAACCCAATGGAAAGACGACGAGAAGAAAAAAGGGAGAAGGGGAAATCATGTTGGGGGGGGGGGGATTGCAATTTCACAGCAGTGTCAGAAGAGCCAGCCGAGGCCCTTCTTTCCATTGAGGCTTCATTAGGGCGAACAATGGACTTCCCTGCCATCTAATTAGATGAGGTTAATGAGGAGAGGAGGGCTGCAGTGGATCCCCACCGTGCACGCTGTGTCACGTGCAGGGGAGGTGGTCGAGGGGCCCGGGCGGGCGTCAGGGGAGGGTCACATTTTACAGGGCCATTTTACAGATTATTGCCTATTTGAGAAGGAAACAAGGTACAGGGGCTAAACACGCTCCTGTGTGGGAGGGGCTGTACACTTCCTCTAAATCAGACTGGAAGATTAAATTAACTTTATTGATCCCTGAAGGGAGAGAGGAGGCACAGGGTTGATAAAAGCATTTTTATTGCATTGATGCAAGTCTGAACTACACACTTTTGTGCAAATACATTTCAAAGTTAAGAGAATAATTGAGACAATTTCAAATTTGAGATAAAATAAAAAGTAATGTATTATTTATTAATTATTTGTGTCTTAGAATGAGTTTTGGAGTGTGACTGAAACATGCAAAGACCTTTAAAGAGCAAATATTAGCAGGTAAGACAGTTTTTTTATTTAAAAGCTGCATCTCATTAGGTTTGTCTAGGTCTTGAAAAAAAAATGGATGCAAGACTTTTTGTGATGATTAGCTTTACTCGTTTTTGTTGTTATTTCTCAGAGAATTCTCCTCCCTTGCAGTGAGACAGCCAGCCCACAGTTTCAGCTGCACTGTGCTTTTAAGTGAACATTTTATAACTTGGCTTGTTGCACATTCAGCCGATCATTAAAGGCTGCGTTCTGCATCCTTCATCCCACTGGCGATTGAAATTCATGGGTCAAAGAAGCAGCTCACCAAAATGTTATTAGATGGAGAAAAATGGCAATGAATGTTACTATTTATTTGTTCAAATGGTGGCTAACATGCTGTATGAAGGGAAGGCCCCACACATCCTACACACACTCTTTATCATTCTCCCTTCTGGCAGGCGCTACAGATCCCTACGCACACGAACAACTAGACATGAGAAACAGCTTCTTTCCCACTGCCATCACTCTCCTGAACTATGGATGAGTGGGGTCATCCCCACTCTGGCCACTCATCCACTTCTCAACACATTACATACTTATCGTTCCAATATACATCTTGCACAGTATTTAGCACTATTACTTTTTGCACTTTGTCTTGACATTATGTCTTAATTGTATATTTGTTTATTATGGGAACATGTGCTTATATGTCTATTGTCGTCTCTATGGGACAGTATGTGTCTATTTGTCTACTGAATGTTTACTACTCCATGTCTATTTGTTGAATGTATAGAGAGTTAACACCTGCCAAAGTCAAATTCCTTGTGTATGTACGTATACTACTTGGCCAAAAATTGATATGATTATGATATCAAATCAAAAAACATGCACTATTGGAGTTGAAATAAGTCCTTGTGACATAAGATTATAATACATATGCGAGTATAATTCATATACATGACTATTTTTTTCGAAGAAGTACAAGGTACGTCTGTTTATACTTGAGTATTTTTATTTCATGACATTTTGTACTCTGCACATTACAGGCACATACTGTACTTGTACTTTTACAGGGGGGGGGGGGGGGGGGGGGGGGAGACTAGACTAAGTCTAAACAACCGTAAAAACAGGAACACAGCCGTTACAGTATGACCTTTATTATATATAGGACAGTTGGAGACATGAAGGAGAGAGAGAGAGAGAGAGAGGCAATGGGGAATGACATGCAGCAAAGGGCCGTAGGTCGGAGTCGCACCTGCGGCCGCTGACCCCTATTCAAGAGGGAAATGGCTGCAGGTATAAAGGAGTACTTCTACTTGTTACTCCTGACAGGTGGACATCATGGATGGGAGCCTGACGGCAAAAAACTGATATTTAGAGAATAAGGGGTGGGGGCTGTCAAAGCGAATAGCATTAGCTTTTCTGACTTTCTGTCTTATAATTAGCAATGTTGAACTCCAATATCTTCTTGCTCATCTTCTCCTACCACTGTCAGGACACTGTAACCTAAACAGCTTGTAACTGAAGAGTATCATACCAGTACTCAGAGATTTAAACTCCCACTTTTACAGGTGAGAAGAAGAGATCCCGAGAGGCTTCTAAAACCTTACGCCCTCGGAGAAAAAAAAAAGAAAGGCAACCAGACAATAGTGGCAAACAAACTAGAATCAGCTCGTTAACAGAATCAGACCAACCTCAACAACAACGGCTCGCCTAGCGACCCAAACTTGTCTCTCTGTTCACTGTTAAGAATAAAGCTAATTAATCAGATTGGTGTGAGAAAGAAGGGAAGAGGGGCCTGAGTGAGTTTTCTATTAGAGACGCGACAGACAAGGGAATAGGTTTATGTATAGATGAAGACAGTTAACAAGTGTTGAGAAACAGAAGAGAGTGGGACTGGCAAACAGCTGGCATGTAATGTATAGCAGTGACAGTGAGAAACAAGCTGTAACAGGAAAAAAAAAGGGCTGTTTAGGTAATTGTAACGTTTTTGCCATTAAAACAGGCTTTTTATGATGTCCTGCTCCATAGAAAAACATTGTTATCGCTGCACATTAGTGAAAACAAGAGATTATTCCTGCCGCAGTAGGCACACACACACACACACACACACACACAAACTAAAGTAATGCCTAGTAATGTGTGGGTCATGGTGTGCAGAAATAGCTATAATCACAGCTGCTGTTATAGGCTAATTTCAGATAGATTTTTGTGTCCATAACTAAAAAGCAGCTAGATAGATAGATAGTTTACACAGCCTTAGTCTCAGCTTTTTTCATTTCCCCATAGAAATGACGCCGCTGAAACTGACATGCGCAAGCAAAATGTTAATCAAACAAACCCATTTCTCCTCAACAGCTGAACCAAACAAACAGGCCTCAACTTTCCCATTCAAGTCAGAATGACAGCGCAACACAACACAACAGCAGCCTTCTTTATTCAGGGAACGTCAGCCGCGCGCCATTCTGTTGAAAATATCAACTTCAGATGTTGAGGGGAGGGGGGAAAAAAGACGGGCGTTTTGTCTGCCTTTGTTGGTTTGGGCTTGATATGCTGCGTGAGCCTTTCAAGCCATTTGTTAGACTCAATTTCTTCCTCCGTTACATCTGCAGATTACGTTTCAAGCAAACAACCAGCAACATGAAGGCACGGCAGCGCTATTATGGTGAGAGAATGACAACTTGCATAGGTAGAGAGCAGGAGGAAATACAAGAAAAGGATGGGGGAGAAAAAAGTTGATGTAAAGAAGGCGAGAGAGATTGGAAAGAGGTGGAGATAGAAGTGATGAGATACTACAGTGATGGGATGTACACGTGTGTGTGTTGTCAATGCTTGTATGCAGGTTATGCAAATACAAATCACTTTGATTCTCTGGCCTTAAACATAGTCTCCCTCTCATTCTTTTCTTTTCTCTCCCTCTTGGTTTTGTGCCTTCAGGCTTGTTGTCATAAAACATTGCAGGCAAGTGTTTCAGCTAAACTTGAAACTTGTTTTTAACATAATAACATAAGATGTTCAGGATGCATCCACACAGCTGGCAGCCGAGCAGAGCACTTAAACATTGCAAAACCTGAGAGATCCCCATCAACTGGAATTTATTTACAAATCAAATTGAAAGGACTGTTGAGTCTGGCAGTTTCCACAATCACAAATAAAAAGTAGGGAGGGTAAAAACAAATAAGAGAAAAATAAATAGAGTTATGTCATGTAGCCTATGAGATATTACAACGAACAACAAGAAGCTACACGTAATATTTCTAAAGTATCTGCCAATTAGCTTGCAAAAGGATGACAAGGTAGCTACAACCGAGCTAAACCGTCAGCATCAGTTTTAATGTTGGTTTTGTGTGAGGTTTTTGGCAAGTTAGCAAAAATTGTGCTTTTTGTGGAATAAATGAACAAACTTTTGAACACAGCAATGAGAAAGTCAAGCGGAAAGACAGGAGGTGGACAAAGTCATCTGTGTAAGCTAGTTAGCTGATCTAATTTAAGTAGTCACATACACTGTTAGCTATGTCAGCAACCCGTTAGCTTACCTTCTAATGTTGCTCTTTTAGGTCTTTCCCATCGGTTGAGAGAGAATTAGAGAAAAAGTGTTATTATTCCAGGGAATTAAAGGCTCAGAATGGGTTTTCTTAAGAGCCATTGTTGACAAAGTAAAAATTCACAGAAACATGTATTCAAAACAGACTCAAACATACTTTCTTGGGGCGTCAAGGAGCTCTTGCTTTTCTCACCATCCCATCCTTGCTGTCATTTTTTGACAATCCAAAGGAACAAAGGGAACTAGTGAAGCTGAATGGTGAGCAGTCGCTACGGAGCTTGTATAATGGGCACTTCAACTCAATTAGCAACACCTGTAGCTCCAACCACTGGAGGTGGAGCTCAAAGTTTCTTCCTTGTATTGACAGTAGAATTGGCCTGAAAATGCACTGTTAAAAAAAAGACTGTGGTAAAAAGTCTGGGACAAAAAGCACTAGATCATAATGCTTCAAACTGGAAAGAAAATACTGGAAACAGCCATGGTTTAAACCACAGATCTTCACAAGGGGTCACAGGGTAAACCATTTGCTTTACACATTTAAGATGAACTTACTATAGGCAAGGTAGCCATGCTGATACACTTAAGGATTCTTTCCCCATGTATTTTTAACATTAAAACATGATATATAAATAATATCCATTCATTTTCCTCCATCCGGCCCAGTTTAATGTTACTGCATGTTATACAACAAATGTAGCAGGGTGTCCCTGGCCCTTCTCTCTTTCATCCAAGGGGTCCTTGGCCTAAAAAACATTAAAAGACCCCCGGTTTAAACGCTATAAGCAATAAAACGCAATACATCTTCTTTGTAGCATTTGGCGCTCATGAACACTCCGAAGTGCCAGAACTAGTTCCCAACTCGGGAAACCCTGAGACCAACCAGGATCGTACAAGGAGCATGTGAATGCAGCATTACATTATCAGCTACATCCAGTAGTATTTGATTCTCAACTAAAAATCCCCAGAGCTTGGGTTAACCTCCTTCTGTTTCATGTGTTCAAAGTGACACCGTTGTCTTTAAGTCTCAAGTTTAGAGCAAGTTGGACCATTCCAGATTGCCAATGGAAACATCTTGTTATGTTTGAAGAAA
>NC_045756.1:1438043-1467953 GCF_008692095.1 Etheostoma spectabile
AAAAAAACCCGTTCCAGTATCTCACGATATCTTACTGGGATTAAGAGGACTTTCCAAGACAAATTCCTTTTTAATTCATGTGTTTCATCACCATAATTAATCGCTACTCCTTTTATTTCATCACAAATCAACAAATTGAACTGAAATTTGTAACCCTGATCTTGCCTTACCCTAATTGAGCATGCTCGGGTCAAAATCACAATCCTACCTAATTACGAATCAGATACTCGCTGTGGTGGGATCCCACCCGGGGGTGATACATTTGTTTTGAAACTCAGAGGAGTGTCGTTTTGGTGCTCTCAGGCTCAGAATAGGCAAATGCATCCCTCAGAAGCATGTAAGAAAATCCCCAATCCCAGCCAAGTGAAACCAAATCCTATCCCATATTCTATAGCGCTGCATGCTATGAATGTGTGCACTTCAATAAGGAGGATCACTTGCCACAGAACAGTACACTGCTGACAGGCCTTGTGTTCCTGCCATACAAGGCTCCACAGCTGCACACTGCTCTAACCTAGATTGCCATCTAGTGACCACGTTCAGCACAACTCCTCCTCCTACCGTCATGCTCAACACACACTCTATGGTGAAACAGATTGAAGAAATGTTCACAGTCTGCTGGGATTTTAGGTGTTTTATGTTTAAGTGTGTCTGTAGATGCATAATTACAGAGCTTTAGTTCTGACATGTTTTATAAGGTATATTTCATTATGCAGTCATCTCATTGCGAAACGTTTACCCGATGTTAGATTGATGATCAATACACTCTCGCTGCTTCTGGTGAAAGTTAAATTACTAATTTCCAGGAATGGTTTCTTAGGACATGAACAATGGACGCATTAGTTGCAACTTGCATGTGAGATTTGTTTACTTTCTTAGAAATTTTTGCAATGCGCATGCCATTACTGCTTTCTCTCCCCAATAATGTTTCAGATTTCAATTTTATTTTGGCATTTAGTCAATGCAACTTTGAATTTAGCAGATACTGTAGCTTGCTTTTGGTTTTGTATCATGTCCTTACTGGCTCTGAAAAGTGATTTTATATATATGGTACAACCTTATTTTGGGGGTTTGGTCAATGCAATGTTACATGGATCAGATGCTGCAACTTGTACTATCATGTTGACATTGTCTTGCACTGTACCAGCAAAATGTTCAAGACTTAAGAAATAACTAACTTGTTTTTTGGCCTTTCTTAAACACAATTTTGAATGGATCAGATGCAGTTTTTTGGTTTTTGGTTTACATGAACAAATAGAAAGAATGTCATTTTGTATCTATGGTTGTTTGGTTACAGCCTTGGATCTCCAACAATATTTAACATTTCAGAAATACAATCTTGTTGTCTGGCATTTTGTCATTGCAAATTTTAATGTACCGGATACTGCGGCTTTTTTTTTGCTGTTGTTTTGTTTTGTTACAAACTTGGATCTCCAAAAATATTAAGTATATCAGAAAAAATCTTGTTTTGTTGGTTTTGATAATGCAGATTTGAATGAACCATGTAATGTATTTGAAATGGGGCCCTTGAATATAAAGGCAACATGAAAACCATCAAAAATGGACTTAGTTATTTCTTCCTGCAGCGGCATTGAAAGCCTTGTGTTAAAAGCATGACTTTCTTTCTAAATGTGTTCAGACACACCGTATATGTGTAGATGCCTGAATAGTGGATGTTCGCCCAAGTGTACGTGTAAATGCCTTAACTGTATTTATGCACATGCACAGCTATACCGTGTGTGTGTGTGTGTGTGTGTGTGTGTGTGTGTGTGTGTGCGCAGAGGCCATGTGCCTCACCTCTCTATAATGAAATCATGCGGGTCAGTGAGGCCAACAAGGCTTGGGCAGGTCACCCAACAGATCGGACCTAAGCTGCTTTGACCCAGCCGGTACGGCATGCCAAACCAAACACACACACACACACACACACACACACACAGGAACCACAGTACAGAGGATAAGTTCGCTAATGATTAAAAAAGCGAGTACAAGCTTTTACACACACACCACACACCACACCCACACACACACACACACCACACAACACACACACACACAACACACACACACACACACACACACACACACACACACGCACACACAGAATTTACAGTGCAGGAACACACACAAGCAATTGTTTTTATTTTTGCTCCATAACTAATACAACCTATTGGAGAAGACTTTTTAAAAGAGGGTTTGAAAAATGACATTGGAAAATTAAATCAACAACAGAGATGATCAAAGTTGCCATCGTCTATGAACACTAAAATTCTATATAAGATTACAGTACAGAAAGTTGTGCAGGGTTATAATGGAGAAAGCTTTCATCATTTTCTCTTCTATTAGCTGCTGCTCATATTGCCCAGGGACTTCCATTAGAATTAAATTAAACAGTGGAAATGTAAATATTGACAACATATGCATAATTAGTTATTCCAGGAGCAACACGATCAGAAAGATTATTGCCGCAGCATCGGGTTAATATGAAAACAGAAATATTTGCATTTGCTGAAAATAAAAATGCAAATCACATTATTGAACAAATAATAATAATGATGATAATAATAATAATAATAATAATAATAATACAAAGTAGGAACATTTTTGGACACAATACAGTAAATCCACCATTTAGCTAATATAAATGTAGGCTCCTCCGGACCCAGCATCCACATGTAACCTTTGCACTTTATAAATATCCAACCCAGGGGTCAAGGGGTCAACAACTCCAAGACGTGGGCCCTCTGGAAGCTGTCCCGTCTTCTAAGAGGATAATCAATTACCAGAAGACTGATCTTCGCCGTCGTGTCCCCGCTCATTCCTGCTCCTTCAGATCAGCCAGGTCCCCATAAATTTGAATGTAAAACAAGCTCACTAGCGCAGGGTGAAACACGTAATTAGCCACGACAAGTGAATATGAGGAACAGACTTAGTCAGAAAAGGGAGCTATGGTAATGCAGAAGACTCCGCAGCCCTGTTAGGCATCGAGACGGGACGTAGGGAGGGGCGGGTGTGCGCAGAAGATTTCACATGCAGATATTAGAAATGCAATTGTCTTCTACATACGGGGCATCGGTCTGGAAATTGACTTTTTTTATTATTCAGTTAGTACAATAATTAAATATTCAATGCCCTGGGTTGGTGAAGCTACTGAACCAGACTGAGGATATTTAACCGGGCCTGACAGATGTTTTAAATAATGTTTATTTATCGATAATAATATAAACTGCCCTAAACTGTCACTCTCCTGTGACCTGCCGCGTTTTCCTCCGGGTTGTGCATCAGTAAGTCACATCAGCCAGTAGGAAGAAGAAGAAACTTACAGAAAGTAATTTCTCTTTCTGTCACTTTTTGTCTTTTTTTTTTTGTCTGGGAAGTCCTAAAAACGTGTCGTCTCATCTGATTGGCTGTTGGACTCGAACTTCCGGTAATTCAAAAACGCAAATTTGGAGGGAAGTTCTTCGTTTCACATGCGGCCTCGTTTGTCCAGACAGACAACGACCCAAATGAATAAATTAATACATGAATACGTGAGCAAACATCAGATAAACATACACACAGATGAATTAATACATAAATACATGGCCATATTTATTCATAATCTCCATAGCAACACATTTGCTATCTCCGCCAAATCTCAGAGGGAAAAAAATTGTAATTATACAATTAGACTTCTGTCTACTTTCCATTGCCCGTTACCAAATATGAAATATTCTATGTATTTACATCTGAAAATGTCAATCCCATTCAATATCACGGCGTGATTTGCAAGTCATACAGTTTAGAAGACCCATCAAGGGAGAGGATAAAAGGCAAAAAGGAAAGAGATTTGCTTCTTCGCGAGTCCGGCCAGAACAAGGCAAGTACAAAGGTAAAGAGGGCAGAGGCAGAGAGGGATTTCAAAAAAGGAAAAAAAAAAAACCTACAGGAGAACACTCAACAGGCTTGGAGCGGTTACAAACGACCGGACGCCAATGCTTCCAGTAAGCAAGAGGAGAACTGCTCACTCTGAGGTCCGCCATGGCTTTCATCTGGGTAAGTACTCTTGTCTTCATACTCTGCTTATGTTACATATTGAAACCCATTTAGGCCTACATGGACGTTTTGCGCAAACAATTTTCACCGTTGACACCTTTACCACTGGCTCTCATCGTTTCTGTCTGAACCGCTGGAAACTGGGAAGACATCTACTTTGAACTGCCATGTGCTGCTGCGTTCCCACTACATGCCCAAAACGCAGTGCCAGAGTGCAACCCCGCAGGGTCACGGTCAACCTTTATTCTTCATCCAGCCGAAAGCAACACGTCCACTCCGAGAGGCAAAACCACACGCAAGTGGACTCAAAACACTCAGCGGTGGAACAATACGCTTCCCTTTGGATCTTTGGAGTCGGAATCCATTTGCATTGGCAACAGGTAGCGGCGCTCAATAGCCCTCCCGAAAATGTCTGGTTAGAAATTCATCTGCTCCTTCACATCAGAGATCTCCAGCGGACACAACAAGGGAGAACGGGGGGGGGGGGGACAAGTGGTAGAGTGCTTTTGTTTACAAGGCTCCAACAAACTTATAGTGATCCTTCATGCTGTGTTTGATGGACATCTGAGCACACTTGTGAAAGTGTGGGGGATGGTGAGGAGAGGGTGGTATGAGCGGGGGGGGGTCCACGGGGGTGTCAACACAGGGACTGATGGAGTGTGCGCTAAATCACTGTATTGAAAAAAATAAACAAATCAGAAACAATTAAGTGTGAACTCTCATGGAATATTCATAGGCGAGCAGCCTTTGCGTGACAAGCCATCACGCCACCTCCAGTCCTTTATTTTATTTTTTTTCCCTCCTCTCCATGTCCTGCACACATGGAGATGTGCCTGCCACTTAAATCAAATTAGTCATTAGCAAATTGAATCAACAATTAGAGCAAAAAGAGCTACATGGC
Organism: Etheostoma spectabile; assembly: GCF_008692095.1. Classification (NCBI taxonomy): domain Eukaryota; kingdom Metazoa; phylum Chordata; class Actinopteri; order Perciformes; family Percidae; genus Etheostoma; species Etheostoma spectabile. Next base: position 1,442,980 of record NC_045756.1, read on the forward strand.
ATTAGCGTCAGTTCAGCCATGTTTGTCAACCTATCAGAGCAACCTCTGGAGTAGTTTTTCCTGCGGTCCAACTCCTCTCCGGTGCGTTCAAAGTCAAGGCTGTAGCTCAGGGCAGAGGGCCCCTCCGTCCCTTTCCTGCCAGGGTCACCTAGCATCACGGCGCCTTCGAACACACAGTTGTTGTTTTTTGCCAAACTGCATTTTGTTTTGTTCGCCAGCTCTTTGATGGATCCGGTGGCTGCCCTGCTTGCCCCTCTTTCTGCCTCTTCTGGATTATTTGTATCGACATGTCTCACTCCTCTCCCCGCACGGCTTTTAGTTAGAGGCTGTCAAAAACATTGCTGGCGGAAATGGAAGTATCCTCATTATGCAAATGCTGGGCTCCACTGATGGCATGTTCTGTTTTATAAATTGCATTCCCCTTGTCAGAAGTCAAATTGTATTTGAGTAACTTCAGAGAAATTGTCACAAGATTTCAATTTTGGGCTCTGCCTGCAATGCCACTATCAATTTTGTCAGAACAAATATAGACATATTTCTTCACGACATGATTGTGTTGTCGTGGGAAGCGTTTTTTTTAACAATCATATGTTATCATATAAGTACATGTTGTGCAAGGTTTTGAAAAATGAAAAGTTTTGCCGTAAAATGAATTCATTCCACATTCAGAGTTTTTAATAAAATATGATAAACAGCGGTGGTTAGTGTATATTTTTAAATGATTTTCTGCTCGCAAACTCTGCTCAAAAGAAACTTGACAGGGCGTCCTCCAAGGAGACATTAATAATCATGTTGCATTAGAGGTAACAAGAAAACACATTTTGAAGTCATCTTCTGGAAGCCGCATAAATAACTGGATAATTGTAAATTTGTTAACATATCTAATTGCTAAGTTTTCTTCTAAGTCAGGAGTCCTTGCTCGCATCACTGCAAATCAAGACCACCGCAGGGTTTATGAATAAAAAACAAAAATCACAAAACTTTTAACTTCCTACGTTTCCAAAATAACCTGCAGTTTAACTTTTTTTTTTTAAATCATATTAAATACGAAAACATCCTTTTTTTCATTTTCTGAATGTTGTTTCAAGCCTGGAAACGTCCTTTTGAACGTCCTTTTAAGGAGAAAAATTGAACTGAATTCCACTTTACATTAGAGATTGTGCAAGTCTCAGCAGTTTGAAAATGTCTTTACAACCTAGGCTAAGGCGAAACAACTACGTGATCATTGATTTTTCTATAACATGGAATTTTTGTACTTTTGTATGCTGGTTTATACGGTATAAAATGCTTCTCATATGTTGTGAAGTTGCCATCTGTTGTGATAGTATTGTCTATATTGTCCATTCATCTCCCTTGCCCAGGGACCACAGAGGTAGATCAGCTGTAGCTAACTCTGGTACAGGGCTTGAACTGTACATGGTCCCTGACAAATAAACTGATCAAATTAAAAATTTAAAAATAATGTTTTAAATCTTTTACTCTTCAAAACAAAACAAAAACCGTCCCTGAGTGGTCTTGAAAACTGGATCAATTCAGAAACTCCTATTTGAGGAGATTCAAAAGGAGAGCAACCGTTGTCATGTAACAGAACAAATGCTGAGTCTGCACTTTAAAACCTGTTTAAAACATATTAGGGTTGTGGGATGTTGCACAGCTTCCAGTCGGCAAACAGCCCTGTCAGCACGGGTCAATAGAAATCTGTTTAACCGGATGGGATTTGAAACAGAACTTATTTAACAAGTTTCCTCTGTGGATTGAAAAAAAACTATCCCAAAGGCGTTAAGGGATTGGACTTTGTTGTGTCATGGGTGTTTATCTAGTTATGTTTATAGCAATCTTGAGGGTCTTCAACCCACATGATTTCTCTGTCTGCCTCACTTCCAGGCCTCTTTCAAAGCAAAACCACATTCAAGTGCCCCCTCCCCCCCTGTATTGAATAAACATAAATCAAAGTGACGCAAAAAAACTCTCTTGGTTCACTTTCAAATTGGCAAAATACGGCTCTGTTGCTTACTGTCCTCCATCATTGTTACAGTGAAAAGACCAATGTAGAAACATGACGCCTTAATTCTCTGACTGCAGCAACAGTAAATGTCGCCTGACTACTTCTGTAGACAAGCCCCCCCAAAAAAAGAAGGAAAAAATAAATGAGGAGAAAGCGAGAAAAAAAACAAAAAACGTCAGGGTCGATTTTAATATTCATGGGTTCTCTACCAGCTCAGTTCAGCAGTTTCGATTAAGCATTAATTAGGAGCCAGAGGGGAAACCAAACAAAAATAAGGAGCTGAATGACTAATGAAGGTGGTTGAGATGTGGGTAGGCTGCCATGCCGCTAATGGTTCAGTGTTCAGTGTCATGGGTGCTACATGGGCACGGGTGCCAGTGGTGTGGGCGGCTAGACGCACCTCTGCCCACACTCGGAGATCCCGCTCAGACAAAAACCCTCTCTGGCCATGGAAGAATAACACACTCGCCTCCAAACACTGAGAAGCCGCTGCTTTCTGCTGTCAGTTAAAAAAACTTACAGTAGGCTTACAGTACAGTACATGCCCCTCTGGGTGATGGGAAATTCCCACAACCCCCTAGTTTCATAAAACATTTCACAAACCAGCTGGATGAACTTAAAAAACACGCATGCTGGGGTCAAGCTGCAAACTGTTTCTTTTCTTTCTTTCTTTGTAGATGCAAGGTTTCCTCACCACTGCCACAGCAACACATGCAGTACAGTGTTGTGCATAACTGTGTATGCATATCAGGCAGTTATACTTCACACGGAGAGTAGAGATTTTGTTTCCTTGAAGCAAAAAAAATAAAAAATAAGTGGCTAAAAAGTTGAGGGTCACATCAACTGGGATCTCAAGCTTGTGTACTTTTTTAAAATATTCTATTTAAATTCAGACTCGGGCCGAAGGTCTGCTGTGAGGTTACGCTTCGAGCCATACAGGTTGACGTACAAGTTATTAATTCCATCTGGGCAGTGTAGACGTGAAGTTATTATCCCTGTATATTGTGGGAATAATTTACAGTGTAAGTCAACAGCAAAGTAATGCGTACACGGTACAATCAAATCACCTTAAAAAGCCCAAAACATTATTTTTTTGTAATTTTTGGTAAATATACAGTACAGAATCCTCCATTTGGTACTTTATTTGATACATTATGAGCTCAAAGTATAAATTAAAGGGAAGGCTTTTTCAACAAATGCAAAAAACTTTACCTAAATTGACCATCAACTACATTCTGGGCTAAAACTCTTTCATCATACTTCTTTCCACCACTTATATACAAGTGATACTATTTATTTACAATCATATCTTTACATTTATGTCCTCTATTTACCACATTGTAAAGCTCTTTACTGTGCAATGCCTTCCCACTGTGTTATCTCCTCTACAAGTGCATTTGTGTTGTGTTGTATTATGATTGTATCATATTGTATTGGACTGTATTAATAGCATAGTATTGTGTTTTAAAGGCACCTGGCTGTGAAGACACGTTCATCTCCCACTGGGGATTAATAAAGTCATCTCTTATAAATAACTGGAACTATTATGCAATATTTTGCCTTTTAAAAATGGTGACCTCAAAGAAAATAAAATCACTCTTATGATCAGCTTCCTCACCATCTTTACCATTCCTTTTGATTATTTATTACAATTGCAGAAAACGCATGTGTATTATCATGAAGAGAGCAGATACAGTCAGCACTGCAGTATAACTTTGACGGTATGAATACAGTATGATATATTCCCGTTGTAGAATACTTTTGTTTTGCATTTGTAAAACATAACATGAAACTTTGGTACTGAAAATAATACACTAAACATATTAGATTTTTTCAATTAGATATGATACCTGAGATACTAATTTGAGTAAAGAAGATCATGGAAAAATGAAGATGGAAACCATTCATCCAAAATGGTTGAACATAGAAATAAAAAAGTATTTATATTCAAAAGTTTAAGGAAAGATCCATCACAGCGCGTAAAATAATAAATATTTATTTTTGTCTACATTTGTAGTAATAAAAACAAAATGTGATGTTCAGTGAAGCACACTTATAATATAGACTTCCATGATATGTGTCAAATTCTAGGTCAGATTGTATGAAATGATAACAATTTTAAATTATATTACAGCTGTATATTTGTTATTATAAATATACAGCTGTAAAATATATTTATAAAACTGCCCTTAGGATTATTTAATATGTCACCACTAATGTGCAGCGTCGTTATCAGTGTACTTAATGCATTAACAAGAACACAATGTATATGTATGACTGTGCTGCGCTTGAATATATTCGTCAAATATGAATTAATAGCATAAATATGAATATGGCATAACATTTTCATTCATTAATGTCGTGGCTCCAAAATGTCAGCGAGGGCAGAATTAACATCCCATAAATATTTTTCACCATAATGATGCCTACTTCTTTTACCTCAAATATAGAGGGAAGGTGAAGTTGAAATATTATTTTCTTATCGGTTTTATTTTTATTGGCACCAAAAACACATCCGATCACAGCACAAGGGGAGAAAAAGAAAAAGAAATGAATAATCCCCTCAGGAACACAAGAAGAGGACAGGGGGAAAAAAACAGTTCTCTTTTCTTTTTATCTGTTTGAGAAAGGGCTTTGCAGTCTCCTCTCCCAGTAAAACAAGGATAAAGGGAACAGTGGGGAAAATAAATGATATTGTTACAGAGGTATTATCCTTAAGCCTGCCCATGATATTTGAATTGTATTGGTGAATTGTAATCAGGTATTTTAGCTTAGCGGTGCTGCTGTCCGTGTTGAACGCCTACCATCTGGTATTGGACGACAGTGTGACAGACTGAGGGGCTGGAGACGGAGGGATGGGGGGGGGGGGGGGGGGGGGGGGGGGGGGGGGGGGGGGGGGGGGGGGGGGGGGGGGGGGGGGGGGGGGGGGGTCTGAGAGAGAGAGAGAGAGAGGAAGCCGTTATCCAACTGAAAAGCCTGGCGACTTTAGTTCCCCAATCTCTAAATCTACACATTGTAATGTAAGTCCACAGACAGGAAGCCCAGAGCAAACAGTGTTTGTATGAGCAGATATAGGCTGGAGATCCCTTCCAATCATAAGGAGAAAAGTTGGCGATGACGGGGGGGGGGGCTTTGTTCGCTCTTGGTAGGTAAAGGAAAAGAAAGAAAAGACACAAAGCAGTGTGTTTAATTTTTAATTTTTTTTTTTTTTTTATAATTTAGCACTCTTAAAGTCTCAGTTTTTGTTATTTTTGTTTCAACATATTACATAGCTTGGGATAATGTTCTTGGATATGGTTTGCAGATAAATGGGCTTTAGCTAAAGGGATTCTTTTCTTTTTACATTACGCTGAATGAGGAACAGTCCTCTTTTAGGAGGCTGCAGAGTGAAAACGTGGCTGTTACCACCCCTACGCAGTGTGTGATCATTTAAATAAAAATAACTTAAAAATATGCATCTGTGAGCAAAATGTAAACTAAAATAATAAGGGTATTACAACTAGAATTTGACATATATTAAAATACAATGTCTCACTTTAGCGGTGCAAATGTAGAAACCAACAATGTAATGTTGTGTGTTGTGTGTGTGTGTGTGTGTGTGTGTGTGCGGGGGGGTCTTTTCAGGTGTTGTCTGTCTGTCTGTCTGGTGCAAGAGGAATTTTCGAAAGGTCCAATATAACTATTGGAGTGTTTAGCTTGGATCTTGTTCATGTCGTTATTTTCTTTTATTAAAAAAAAAACAAATTCCATGCCTTTGACAAGCCAACTTGGAAATCTTTACAACCTTGGATGCCAGACCATCCAATCTGCACATGAACTCACATCAGCTCCATCAGTTCCAAAGATGGAAATTTGAACGAATCAAAGGATTTTTAAAATGTCAGTGAGGTGAGCCAATAAAGACCAAATCCATCTGTCATGTATCAACTCAACAGCTTTGGATTACATCTCTTTAACTCAGAAAACTCAAAAACATTTGAACTCTATGTAGCCCTTTAATTTCTTTAAATCCACATGCATTCATTTTAAACAGGGCCTTATGACTGCACATCCACCCGTTCTCTCTCGGATATTATACGCCCATGTTGCTCCCCCCAGAGAGAAAGAGTGAAAAGACAGACAGAGTCTCATCTGCACCGGGGCCGGCTGGTTTGACCCCGTGACCCAAGCCTGTCTGATGAGAACTCTGGTTTCCGTTGACGACAGCGAGCCCTGTTGCGGTGGCTCCCTGTCGGCTGAATCATTGCTTGTCCTGGGCTGCAGCCGCGGCTCGAGTGCCCTCCAACCTCTTCACTGTCTGCTTTTTCAAGAGGCCGAGCTCTGCCGAAACAGAGAGATCCAGGGTCCAGATTGCTTTTGGATGAGAAATCGACACGTCAGTGTTTGCCGTTTTAGTTTTTATTTCAACCAGTGCTTAATACCACAAAAGCGTATTAAGCACTCCCAAATGTATCACTAAATTTTCTCAAAGTCATGCTTATGTTGCATTAACACCCCCCACTTAAAGCCTTACATGTGTAAACAAAATCTGAAGTGAACATCATATGAACATGTTATCTGGCCAGCGAGGGTCAAACATAGAATAACACTGATTATCTGCAACAGCTCCGGGTGAGAGTGAGTGCCCCTAACAATTAACAAAGGGAGGTGTGTGTGTGTGTGTGTGTGTGTGTGTGTAGAGGGGGGTGGGGGGGGGGGGGTGGGGAAAGTTTTTTTCTTTCTGCCTCACCACCTATCACAATTCATTACTACAAATTAGGGTTCAATAAATTGCTATTCAGAGATAATTGAGTTGGGTTTGTGGTGCAGGGGGCGGTCGGGGGGGGAGGGGGATTGCTTTCCACATGTCATCATGACCCAAACCAACAAACCGAGGGTCTGCAGCTGGGCCAAGTGAAGTGAGACCCTGATCTGCCACCGAACTCCCCCCCTCCCCCTCCCCCCACTGTATGATGAGAAGACCTGCACACAAAAAGAAAACACACACTCTCTTTTCTCCCCCTTCCTCTCACCTGCTGAGTTGGGAGCTACTCCAAATTAAACAAATTATTTCAGGCCTCTCTCTTTCATTCTCTGTTTTGCCTTCAAAAAAAAGAGAAAAGAAAAGTGGAGCAACGGCTCACTGACAAAAAGTGGACCCACATAAGGACGGAGGCTAATAAGGTTGTGTGTGTGTGTGTGTGTGTGTGTGTGTGTGTGTGTGTGTGTGTGTGTGTGTGTGTGTGTGTGTGTGTGTGTGTGTGTGTGTGTGTGTGTGTAAGGCGAGAGCTGGGGTTATGCCTGCATATGTGCACCAAGCTGAAGGTGGTTTGTCTTTCATTAATTAACACTTTCCTGATAGCACAAGCTACTCATCTTCGCATTTCACAAGGAGTGAAATATTTGTCGGGGTGACAGAACACGCCTGAGAGCAGTTATATTTAATTAAGACACAGAGCTAGAATATCTTTTGTAACACCATTATTTTAAGTTGATAATTATTCAAATATTAAAATGAATTGGTCATTTTGGTGTTCAAGCAAGACTGTACAAGACAAAAAAAATTGTTTTATTTATTTTGTATCTATTTTTTAATTAGTTTTTCATTGCAAACCTGGTGCCAAAAGAAGAACACGGGAGTTTTCTGTAAATAATTAATAGAGCCCCTGATTTTTAATATTAAAGTGTGCCATTGAATCGGTGCAAAGTACTACCTTCTCAGTGTTTTATCCTCTTCTCAAGATTATCCTCTTCAGTCAACAACTCTTTATTCAACAGTCGAGCAGAGAGACTTACAACAAGAGGACAATATTTCCAACATTAAAGTGAATTACTTGCAATAAAAAAAGTCTCGTCCCCCTGGATAGTGTTTTTGGAGTGGACAACAACAAGGAGAGTTTAAAATCTGACATTTTAGTTGGAGTATTTAAGCTACAACTTTGGCTAAATAATAATTATCAATGTTCATTTTGTTATGTTGTCTGATATAATAAAACAGTGATTTAACCTGTAACTACTTCCCTTCACGATCACTTGTTCACTCAAGATTTGAAAGGAAAAGTCGAAAGGTTTGACATTTAAGCTCGAGGTCAAGGAGGATTAACTACATATTTAGCCTCAAAACTGATTTTTATTCAACCGCAAAGCAGGTGAATCACCTGTATTTAAAAAAAAAATGTAAAAGAAAAGGTGTTTTAAGCACTTAATTTTGAAGTGTTGCCCAAAAAAATAGCTGAGTAATTAGCAACATGACATTCAAAATTATCAACAAACAGCACCAAAACAAACATGGATTGCTACTGCAACAAAGTTGTTTTCTGCACTTTTTCCCCCTTTCCTTTCAAGCTCTCCTTTGGCTGCTGCTACTGACATTCAGCTGCTCTGTTGAACCCGTCAACTTTAACTCTACTTGTTTCTGTTTGTGCCCTGCCTCGTCTCCCGTGTCTCCTGCAGCTGTCTGCGTGCGGCTCTGGCTGCGGCCCCAGAGTCCACTGGAGGGGCCGTGTGAACCGGCCAGTGCGGTCAACTCGCATCAGTGTCGGCGTGGAATGCGGCGTGGCCCTGGCCCCGGCCGGGGACACCACTCTGGGGGGTTGGAGGGTGGGGGTGTATGGTGGTGGTTAGGCGGCAGAGCAGGTGCTCGGTTCGGGGTAGGGGAGAAGAAATAATGTTGATGTCACGTCCCCCCCCACCATCCATTGTGGTTCGGGGGAGACATGGACACCAAGGGACACAGAGAGCCTGTGGGTGTATGGCTCTCTAGAGGTCACCATGCCAGATCAGAATCACACTGTGAGCCTTTACTTTATTAAGTGGCTTTCTGTGCACCCAATGGTTAACCAGTGCTGTGCGACAACCAAGCCCCTTCTCTCGCACAAAAAAAGACCCGGTAAAGAGATACCAGCCCGCTATTGAGACAGCCACTCTGCTGTTGTGTTTCCTCCCTGCTACTACCAGCCACTGTGAACAAATATGGCACATGATACCAGAGGTGTAGCGTTCCTTCCCCCTTCTCTTCTCCACTCCTTGTTGAAAGAAGTCCTTTACACACCAAACAGAGCATCGCAGACTCTCTGATCAGCAATTATGCACTTTAGAGGTATTAAATACTGCTGGGGGGGGAGGGACAGGGGGCCTCTAGGGAACACAGGCAGTCCGTAAATACACTTCTCTCTGGAAAATGAAAGGAAGAGACCTGCCATTTGTAGACATTATTCATGCATTAAATGTAATGCCTGGGAAAAACAATTATGCCGCATATATTTCAGCTTTATTTACTCGCTGCGTCTTGTCTTGTCTGCGGGGCGGTGTGTGTGCACAGAGGATGACAACTCTCCTAAGTTATTTGCTGTGTGTACGCACTCAATTTGTGTTCATCAGCCGCCTCTCCTGCTCTGTATCTATATTTATCGCCGGCACAGGTCAGAGATCACCCATCTCTAAGTGGTGAACTGGCACAAAAGATGATCATCAATTAATATGCCATAATAACTGGGTTCACTTTCATATTCGCTACATGCATTTGTCTTTTAAAGTGAGCCGGTTTGGCAATCTAGCCGCCTCTTCTGTTACATATGCAAATGGGAGTAAAAACACTTTGGATCGTCTCTGAGGAATAGGAGTCCATTTTGGGATTCATACAGGCAGCGTATTCCATTTTTGGCTCCTGAAAAAAGTTTATTCAACAACCAGGGTGTCTCACCAACTTCATATGTATTCTTTTCACATTGTTTCCCCAAAGTTGTCTTTGTGGGCTCTCTGGTGAGTAGCCAGAGAGCCCTTTATTCAAACCGCGGTCCTGACACCAATTTCTAGGCTGAATTACATTAACTTGCATGTAACTTTAGATGTGAGGAGGAATTGTTCATGCTGACCCTGAACTCAACAAGGCCTTAGCCAGTTTTGGCTACTCATAACATCATTTGATTTTTTTCTTTTTCTTTTCCCCCCCATGTAAGCTAATTCATTCATCCAGCTGTACGGGATGCACATTAAAGATACCAGCTGTTAGAAAAATAAAAAAAGACAAATCATGTTAAAGAAATCAGCGAAACAAAAAACCAGCAAAACAAAATACCCAGCTAAAACACTTCATACATTGTTTGACATTTAGTCTATGCTATTGTCTTCAAAGTGTCACTTTTTTTTCGCATTTGCGTACTTTTCTGAGGTCTGAAAACTGAGCCAACCGTTTGGCCACCATTGGGGCATTGTTGAACATCTTCAGTTCACCTTTGCACAGTTTTTCAATTTTTTGCGTGTTTTCTACCAATTCCGGTGTCTACGTGTACATTGCGCGTGGCGGATGTCAGAATGTACTAGGACTTTGGTCCTTTAAAGAAGCAAGAAGAGATTCATGTTTTGTGTCCTTCCAAAAAAACAAAGAATTCCAGTTGTGGCCCTCTCCCCACCACTAGTCACTATCAACTTGACAAAAATGACTACTCTGGCGTATTAAACAAACTCCTGTCCTAGATGAAGAAAACTATAGCTGTTGAGCGGCGAGGCCTCTCCGAAGTGCACTCGGCAGTTAGTGCACTCCAGCTGCACGGTAGCTGAAGCACCCTGGGCGAGAGGGCTTAGAGGACGGCGCAAAGTGACGCAGGGCCTCGGAGCGAGGGGCGATGAGGAGAAGGGGAAGTGACAGGAGACAGTTGCTGCACACTGTGTCAGGCTGGCAGTGTCACACCTGGCAGCTGTCAATCACCGCGCTCGCAAACACCTCGCTCCCTGATATCGCCGAAGCCGCTGCCAAACATGCCTTGAGTGGTGTCATCCATCCACACATGAGCACTGGCTCACTCCGACTGCACTCATCCTGTCACTGCAAGTCAGAGAAAGGGAGAGAAAAGTGGGGAGAGAAAGAGGGAAGAGGGAGGGAAGCATCCATCTATTTACATATGGAAAGGTCACAAATAGCCTGCAGGCACTGTGCTAATTAGAGAATGTGGCAAAAAAAACTCCAAAGATAAATTGAAAGACAAAAATGGAGAGTTATGTAAGTATGCTGGTTTAATGAAAGTAGGGATAAGGTGAATTAAAAGAGAAAGGAATTGGCTGAACCTTCCAAAAGAAAGGTCTTTACTGAAGGTAGAAACCACAAAACAAAAGAGGAGCCGTTTGAATTCATAGCGGCAGCATCATTTTGAAATTGTCCGCTCACTCTTGGTTGAGAATTGTCGATACAAGTGGGTTAAGAGGCCGAACTCCTGTGGCCCAAGCGAGGTAGCTTTTGCTTGCCGGTTAGCACAGGTCTCCACCAGCAGACATTGACCATATGATGGTGTTCAGATGACCGGGCGTGTGTGATCTCCCTTAGCCAGATAAGCGAATCAACCTTTATAATTCATTGTGACAAGCTGACAGGGAAAATGAGTGTAAAATTGTATACGTACATGAATTTTTGTGTCAGATCGCCGTCTGTGCACTTGTTTTTCTGCCTGGCCATAGCCGAGGGCTCCTTTCTCCGCGGGCGCTTCACGGACTTTGTTTCCAGGCCTTCAGACACATCGCCCTTCGCCCTAGTGAATTTGCTGATTAATTTTGGATGCTCCCCTTAATTAACACCCCAAAGGAAAGTGTAGATTTCCTAGCCCGCCTTTTGCTGCAGAACAAATAAAATGAGAGAGTCTGAAGAAGGATGACCTCAGGGAGACAGACGTGCTGATGTCCAAAATGACATTACAGGAGCAATGTGAAGGCCCCGTGATGCCGGGGCCGAGACCTGGACATGGGCGATGCCTCAGGAGCTCCCAGGCCTTTTAATCAGCGGCTGGAAACGAGCTCCCTATTAGTCTCATTTCATTTGCTTTAGCGTCGGTAGAGAAGCAGGCCTTGCATGATGCCACCCGACGCTTGAAACATGCTGTTCTTGTGCCAGTGCTGGTGCCGCCTCCGGCCCGCCGCCTTTAATTGGTGCCACTCTCTTACTTCCAGTGAAATTGGCAGATGACGGACAGGGGGCGAAATAAAAATTTGATTTCTTTCTCTCTCTTTTTTCCCCCCTCTTCCCAACATCAGAGTGGTTTTCACTAATTGGGTTGAATGGCGCCCATCTCGTCTTGTGACAGCCACACAGGATGCATGAGAAGCTGCGGGCGGCTTGGAGAGCTCTCACCCTGCCATGCCAGCTCAAAAGACATGCCGGCAGTCGGTTGAGGGGGGCGAAGTTGTAAAAGACACGCCGAGACAAAAGAGCACAGCTAGAGATTGCACGCTCACTTTTTCAGGGACCTTGAACAAACAAACTTGCACTTTGTCTCACTGAGGGCAAGAGGATACGCACGTCATCACTCAGCCAGACGGTAGCAAATCAGCTCACAATAACACTGGGGGTGAAGTCTTAAGAGACTTTCCCTGCCTCCTTGGCCTGTGCATAGTCAGTACATCACTTTCAACAGCTAATAAAAAGGTTGGACTGAACACAAATGGCAATGTAGAGGAATAGGAAGGAAGAATGAATACCAATGATGCCACAAATTGACCCTCACAGTGTGTTTTTGGTGTGCATATAGTCACATTTTTAACATGAAAATCTGCAATTAATCCCTTACTGTTTTAGATCTCTTTTAGCCTTATACTGTATAGTTCTGAGCTCCCCGATTCTTGTTGATTTTTACAGGAAAAGTGAACATTTTTATGCAGGTTTCTCTACTGGCTGAGGAAGAGAACATACAGCATTGAGCTTCCACAAAAGGAGGCAGGGATTTATCTCCAAATGAATGAAATGTGAATTAAATACTCATTACTTACATTACTGCAGACTAATACAGTGTCCAATTAGGGCCATTAAAACCACATCCGATCCGCCTGCCTCCAATAAAACAGACATGGATGGTTTGAGCAGGTCGTCTCAGCTCCACGCTGGACAATTGTCCACTTTGTGTTCGCAGAGATTCAGGGAGAGGAGGAAGAAAAAAAGCTGAATTCCCATTACAAAAGGACAAGAAGTGCAGGTGTAATTGGGATATTTGGGAGTGTCTAGTTTCAGGGCCCATCGGAGCTGCAGTGAAATGAAGCCTGTAAAACTAGAGCGTCTGACTGGCAGGCTGCCCTCTAGCTCGGCTCTCTTTCTGCTCTGTGTCCTACTTTTATTGCCCTATCCTCTCACCTCTTGCTTTTTTGCGTTACTTTCTTCACATTCTACGCACTTTTTTTTGCTTTCTGTGGCATGTCTTCATTACTTTATCTGGATCCTGACAGGACATGACACCGCAAGCCCATGCAAGGTTCAGCAGCCCCCGCTTCTACCCGGCAATGATAGCAGCCTGATCGGGCAGGTATAGGTAACAAATGAGATCAATTAACGTGTCCAAGAGGGGCACCTACCTGAGAGTCCGGTTGCACTAAACGATCTCCTCATCTTTTGTTTCCCTCGGCGGGATTCCATTTGCAGACCTCATCACTTTCCCGGCCCAAACAACGGGGACAATTGTTCCAGCCAACCCCTTAATGGAGAAGCCTGGCCTTTTACCCTGGCAGCCTATGTATCTGTTCTATCAGGAGTCCAAGTCAGGGCAGGGGGCAACCTTGCCGAAATGAATCTTGGCTCCCCTAACCCTCCAGCTGCCCTGCCCTCCCCACCTTTTTCCTCCGTGCCCCATCTGAACTTCACAGGACATCAACAGGCTCGATTTGTAGCAAATTTGCTTCTCCGGCTCCCCTTTAATTGAATGACTTTGGCGCTAACAAGCAGCTGATTGAGCTTAATAATGGCACTGTTGAAGGCCGAAATGGCAGCGCTGAGCCTCCCCCTCTTAAATACACACTCTCTCTGTATAACACCACACATCTTAGAGGAAAGTGGCAGCACACATTCAAAGAGAAGACATGTATAAAGCTGCATTTGACACAGATAAACGGATGTTGTCTTCGACAGGTATATCATAAGCATCAATGACTGGGAGAAAATAAATGTTGAGCGGAATGAGATGTCAAATGAATCACTCTTCCAATGGATGTCGTACTTTTACCAGCGTGTCCATCAGTTACCGTGTGTATACACCTTTCTGTCTCATTTCCTACATTCAAGATCCATTTTGAGACCCTAGCAGCTTGTGTCGCTTTCACAAATTCCATCTCTCCTAATATTACATCTAGCTCGATGGAGTGATGGGATAACTAAGTGATCTGCAAAGAAAAAAAAAAGAAATCACCAAAGGAGATGCAGAAAAAGGGGCAATTATCATGAGTTAGAGGGACGGGGGAGCCGGTGATGGCACCCATTGAACCCCTGAGCGCTCGTTTGAATCTGCTTGATGAATGTGATGTGCGCTCCCATCTGCCCCCCCCCCCCGCTTGCGCTGCCACAGCAGTTAGACCAGATTGTTACTATAACCTTGTAATCCACCTGGCTTGGTTGACAGTCACCATTACCCTGATAACAGGCCTGCTGCAATTTGGACCCCAATGAAACACACACACACACACACACACACACACACACACACACACACACACACACACACACAACACACACACACACACACACACACACACACACACACACACACACACACACACACACACACACCACACACACCACACACAACAACCACACACACACACAACACACACACACACACACACACACACACACACACACACACACACACACACACACACACCTTTCTGATGCCTTATTGATAGAGCGCTGGCCCTGTATCTTTGTGCGTAATTTGTTCAAGAACTGTGATTTACATTCAGTGGGATTACACCATTTAATGCTACACGCCGACGAGAAGTGGGCAGCCGTTGCATACTCCACATCTCCAGCACAGGAGGAGAAGAAGGGAGGGTTGGGGGGTGGGGTAGAGGGATGGAGGGATAAGGGTGTAGTGTGTAGGGTGTAGGCCTGTGTGTGGTGTGTGTGGTGTGTGTGTGTGTGTGGGTGTGTGTGTGTGTGTGTGTGTGGTGTGTGTGTGTGTGGGTGTGTGTAGGGGGGGAGTTTAAACGATGCATTTCCAAGTCCTAAAGTGGAGAGGATTACAATTACAATTAAAAATCAAAAAGGCCTGTGTGTCCATCAAACGACTGTCCATAACCCTTTTGTGTACCTACTGCCAAATAATTGGGGCTAGTGGAGGGTTGGCAGATGCAAAAAAAACACTTTCCAGCTTAATTGTGGCGTATCTCGGAGCTTGTTCATCGGGATATTATGCAATAAGTGTTATTTCAGGCAAGAATGCAGGTTTCTAAATGGCATGCTAATGCGAGTCACTTGGCAGCATGTTAAAGAAAATCCATGCACCACCATTAAAAACAAAAGCGGAGGCCAGTGGCAAAGTTCAATCATCTTGTTTTGGATAATGCCTTGATGGAGTACAACAAGTTCAGCTCCACTCCAGTTGCCAGGGAAAGACTTTAACACACAGGTAGTGGACAAAGTAAAAAAAAAAACAGCTGATACAGCAATCTGTGCAAATTTGTTTGGATAACCAAAAATTGCAATGCTTCAAAATATGGTGCCACATTGCATGGAAGTGTCGACCGATATTCTAGCAAAAAGTTATTCTTGAAAAGATAAAGTTAAAGTTCTGAATGTATGTGTGCAGACATTTTACAAGCTAAAGGCTCTCATCATCCAAACCTATCATTAACAGAGTAAGAAATTGTGGTTGACTGCTGGAACTTAGTTAAAAATAGTAATGAAATATGAAATATTGGTCTTTCAATTTTCAAAAAAATATGAGTACAGTTGTATCTGCCCTGCTTTTCTTTTCTTCCTCCAACACTGTGCACAGTGCCAGCACCACCAGCACACCACCCCCTTACACACATCTTAATCATATGCATTATTTCAGTAATTCAGATTACAACATTTTACATAATTCTTTGTTTATTCATTGTCTCAGACAGTCAGTGAAATTATGTAAAACACACTCAATAGCACTCGGTGTGTGTAATAGAATGCAGATTTCATGTTATTCTAACACATTTTGCTTACTTGGAGGCATAGCGTCCCATTTAAATGAGAATTACACTTAAATGTCACTTGGGTTTATCTAAATTTATAAACTGTGCATTTATTATATTAAATTTGGTGAATCCTAAACATGGATTGCGGGAGCTAGAATGAAAGACGTGCTCCGAGGGTTATGACTTACTAATGCCTATTTGAAATTGTAAACGCTTCCTTCCTTCTCTGTTTTATTTACCCACCATTCTCTACCCCAAGATTACATGGCACCTGAAGAATTGCTTTTTTGAATTCTCCCAGCGAGGCTGCCATTGAAACCGACAGAAACATCATTTGCTTTTGTTGAATTAATTCACTCATTAGCTGGCAGTTTGAAACCTGCAGCCACTTGAAAAGGCTGAAATAATACAATTTCTACCGTTCATAGTAGCCCAGTGTGTCCTGATAGCCGGCAATCTATTGCCTAATCATTTTCTGGCCAAATTATAATACAGGAGTCTTCATTCAGCGAGGTAAAAAAAGGTGTGAGTGCAATAGTGAATGGAGAGGGAAAGAGCCCCTCAAATGTCTTTTTCAGAATGGCAGCAAAACAAGGAGATTGTAGGGGAGAGGGAAACTCATTTACCTCATCAGTGGCCTTTGTGCACCTTGAGTCAGCTTTCTGAGGGGAAGATGTTTGAACTCAATCATTGCTGGCTTTCTGTGCAGAAAGTAGTCCCTCCTCATTCAATGCGAGTGGGAACATTATTAAAATATACATCCTCTGTTTAGATATTTAAAGTACTGAAAGCATCATACATGTCTGTAATTTATTATCAGATTAAATTAAATAAGACGCATAGTTTCCCTTTTCTTAAATAACAGAAGATAAATGTAGTTTTCTGACTGCACAAAACGGATAACATTTTCCCATTCTATGCATTCGCATTAGCGCACACATGTGGCTGCATCCTATTTATACACACACTGAGGATTGTTTCCATATGGGATAGTAATATAATAGCAATAGGGTACATTAGATCTCTTCCATACAGATGTTCACCTCAATTTCTGCAGCAGTTTGGTCCATCTGTGTTAACAGTGAGCTGCTTAGCACACGCCTGTGTGAAGGGAGGCATATCAAGCATATGGACATTTTACAAAAGGTTACCCTGCATAAATTAGGTTGAATGGCAATCTGTTGAGGAGAGGTGGCTTACTATGAGCACTAGGTAGTTCGGAGCAAATATGGATAATAAAGACATCTGGTTTTAAAGCCATTTATTACAGTGGCCAATGCAAAATGACTGTTTTTCTCCTAAATTAGATCTCCACCATTTAGAAATAGACATTTTTTCCTTCGTATTGACCAATTTGAGCTAATTTGAAACATTTTATTAAGCATCTGTTTGTTTACTTAGTTTTCACATATTTTGAAAATATGATTTGGAAGATTTTCACCCCCCCTCCACCCCAAAAAAGTGACATCATTCAAACTCTTGAGTGTCAAAAACAGTGTTTTGGTGAAACTAAGAAAGAGAAGAACTATATTTGTGCTTAACTCACATACAGTATTACCCTTTTGTCATTTTCTCTATCAAGTATTTTTTCGATCAGAAGTATAAAATGTGTTGAATCTTTTAATTAAATGAGTTGTCGTTAATTTGCACCCACACCTTGCTTATATTTTATTAGAGAATCAATGTACACAGACGGCACTGCACAGCAGGCCAAGCTTTAGATTTGTAATCACGTCTTAGAGTGACATCTAGTGGCTGATCACCACATGACACCCCCAGCTCTGCTGGTCTAGATGAGTTGATGGTACTGAAACTGATGGTGTAAGGTGTACAGTATTTGTAATACCCATCCAAACCAAGACCCAGTTTCTGCATTGTTATTGCTTCATAATGTGTGGTTTTTCAAAGAAAATATACAAAAAATGAGTTTCTGAGAGATTTATCTTTCTGTGGGTCAGGAACAATGCAATTTAAGATTTAACCTGCGCACATTTCTAACAATCTATGCTTTAGAACAATTGTGTGGTAACATTTGCACTCCTTTCCTTGTTTTTTTTCCTGGTGTTTGTCCCAAGCACATCTTCTCCATCAAACAGCTGCAGAGTTCCATTGTGCAGCAAAGCACAACTTCAAGATTTTGAACCTGACACATGTGCCACCCATCTCTCTCTTAGTTCCTGTCCCCCCTGAATACTATCTAATCAATCCAACACAAGGGTTAAATCAATCCGTAGCTGCCGCACCTTTAAGCATCATGCAAACCAGCCTTTCATAGAGCTCCATCCAACGCCTCTAATGCATTCAGGCTAATCTGCCTATGTTTGCTCTCATGTCCGAGTTACCGTCATCATTGTTTGGGTGGTTAAAACGGCTCAACAATAACAGCAGCTGACTAGGTAGGAATAATTCACAGAAAAAACAAAGCATCTGATGAGAGATGGAAGTGGGGGGGGAGGGGACTATGCATCCTATGTTGTGGCTAATTGAAGCTTTGTAAAGCAGATCGGGGCAGGGGCGGGGGTGAAAGGGGGGGTTCAAAGGCGAACGGCAAACCTGGCAACAACACGGTTTTTATTTCAGAGGGCTCGGCACCTTTGATGTGTGCTACTTCTTCTGCTTTGATACAAGAGGTCGCCATTTCTGGTCGAGGGAGCTCGGCGGACACAACAGGCCTCTGGGAAATAGAAGCGGCCGGGTCACGACTGGGAGAAGAGCAAGAACTGGACACGAGAGCGCTGAAGTGGCAGAGATTTATATTCATGCAAAGATCACACAACAGTGCACTCCAAAGAAATAGCGGTGCATTAACATATGTTATGTGAGTCTATGGGCCCTATTTTAACGATCTAAGGGCCTGGCGCAGGTGCTTTTAGGGCGTGTCCAAATCCACTTTTGCTACTTTGACGGTGGAAAAAAAGGGTCCGTTCGCCAGGCACATGGTTCTAAAGGGTTGTACTTGGTGTCTTCATTAATCATAGGTGTGTTCTGGGTGTAACATGCAATCAACCAATCAGCGTGTCCTTGCCCATTCCCTATAAAAGCCAGGCATGTTTGTACCTTGGAGCATTGCTATTATGATGGTGGATTTGCACAGTCATATTTTTATTTGTAATTTTTTGCATGTGTCATTGCTGCTGTGCTGCCCTGTGTGTGTCTAACAATCATGGTGTGGGTGCTGTGCATGAGCCTAGGCACATTTTACTACTGCGCTGTTAAATTAACTATGAAATGCTGACTTTAGACCAGGTTTTTGTTAGTCAATGGAGTGATCACTTTCTCATCACTTGCCGCAAGATAGCAATATGACCAGAATGCACCCGAACACACCTCCCTGTAAGACCAGCACGCCCATGGGTTTAAAGATGGTCCCGGGTGCATTTGCTATTCAAACATCGTGGGAAATTAACAACTGCGTCGGTCTTAAATTAGCAAAGACACGCTGCATCGGCTTTGCGCCGGGTGCAAGATAGGGCTCTATATTTTAACACCCAATTGTCCATGGAACGTGAATCACTGTTGTACTTTTGTTTTTCACAATTGGAACTTGTGCTCCGACAACTTTTGTTGGCCAGGGAGGGTTTGGTCACGTCACTTTTCTCGACCTTTAGTTTTTTTTCAAGTTTTTGTTGCTTCTTTCGACATTTTTTTACTAGGTAATGAGCTGCCAGAGCTACTTCTGTTATTTCACAGATTTATATCTTAGAGTGTAGCTGTAGGGACAAGAGAGCGCTTTCAGGTGTTTTAACCTAATCTTCAGGCCGCCATGTTGGAGGTTTCCAGACAATAACATAATTCTGTAAGACAGGCTGGAGATTTGCCAACAACAAAAACCTTTTTCAAAATGAACACCTGAATAACTTTTTCCAAAGCTTTGAAGCTGAACATGAAGGTTTTCCTACCTCTTCAGTAGCTTTTTCATTCAAAACCCGAGGCACTGTTTCATGCATGCAACCCTTTCCTCAAGTATTCAGGTGATCCCTATTGACCCGAGGTGAGTGATGATAGCAACCAATTGAGGGTACGAGATAAAGACGCAGGAAGATGGATGCCCCTGGTGTTACAATTCCTTCTCTTTGGCCTCATAAATACATCTTTGCCTGGACTTCTAACCAGTGACACCCAGTCGAACACTCACTTTAGTTGTGTAGCAGAAGGGTAACTCACCCTTCCAGTGTCTTTTCATTGCTGGCTCTTTTGTTCAACATAAAAGGAGAAGGCTCTACATGGAGAGGCAGGGAGACACTTTGAATAACATGCTGATCAATAAAGACCATCTAGCATGGAAGGTAATGCTGGGTAATTTAGAGTGTGGGTCGTTGGAGTGTCATCGATAGTGCTCATAGTGAGAAAGGGTTCATGCTGTGGGTCGTCCCCACCACGGCTGATTTGACCACATAAGAGGCAAGGTGCTGCTAGGTCAGGCCGCAAATACAAATGTTCTCTTTGTATGGGGGTTCAAAGCTCGGTAGGAACTTCCAGGTGGGTGGATTCTCTTGAAAGTAGAAGGTTGATGGTTTGAATCTTGAAAGTAGGATGGATTTTGGTGGGAAATGTTAATATAAGAGCTCTGAGGAAGTTGCTCAACCAAACTTGTTTTGGCAAGTTAAAGTAGTAGGAAGTTGCACATGTAGCTTTTGTTTCTCTGCACACAGAATATTGGCAATGTTTTTTCAATCTGTCGCTTATTGCTGTGCAACTTTTTGTTATTCAAAAAAAAAAAAAAATTCAGTGTGGCATTGAGTATTTAACACTGTAGAAGACTGAATTCTAAACTGAGCAAATTAGGCAAATGTTTTGTATGGCTGATTTAAAGAAAATTCAAGAGATGTTAAAGAACTGCACACGCTTTTTAATGCCAAGTGACCTCAAAGATTTGCAATGCAGGAACCAAAACTAGAGACCAAATAAGTAAACCTTGGAGCTATGTAGTTTAACTTGAAATCTAAAAGTCTGCACGCCTCATAGGGTCTACAGCTCTACAGCATAGAGTGTCTACTGCTCTTCTCACTCTCCCCATGATGAGCTGTGCTGCAGAGTGTGTTGTTGCCTAATTCCCTCTAACTACAGCCCTGTGTAATCACATACCCCAATTAACCACCTCGGCTCCCCGTTTCCCGCATCATGCACGCCGCCCCATCTTCTCGCCACACCGCGTAATTAGCTTTCATCTGAAAAATGAAAAGAAAAGGAGCACCTCAGCAATTGTGCAGCCACTCTTGTCTTTCTCCCAGCAGTCTAGTCCTCATATCATAATGGCCTGCGCTTTCAATCAGATGGATTTTTATCGCTGACACTAAGAAGAATTGGCCCTCATCCCTCCTTCCACCGTCCCCAAACAAGCAACCTGCCTCATTTGAAAGCTTATGCTCATGAGGAAGCTATCAAAGAGAGTCCTTGTTGTGACTGGGAGGTCTTAGTTTGATATTTACAAAGGATTCAATTCCCTTCAGTGTATGTGTGCGGCATAATGGAAGGATCAGGTTCGACATATCCCAACAAGGTGTAGTACCTACCAATTCATTAACATCCAACTAAAGGGTAAAAGGACACAATAATTCCATTGGAGATTTTTTGGTTTTAATCATTTTATTGGTTGTATTTCACTCAAAAGTTTGCCTTTAGCAGATCTTTCATTTATATATAGACTGACGTCACCATACTGAGATTCTAGTCAGAATAGGAGTCTGATACTGCTCCATTGGGCTGTGATTATGGGGCATGTTTCGACCAAAAATGCCTCTGCACTCACTTGGATAGACCTACAACCAATCAGAACAACGTAACTCAACATTTTGAGTTTGTCTGTTAAGTGAAAGAATTAGCTAAATTCAAGCCATGCAACATTGAATAATACAGTATGTACTTTAAAATGACAAAACACAAGGAAGATTTAGATCATTTAAATGTATCTAAAAATGATACCAGGTCATCCATACTACTCTATACTACTTGTATTAAGTTTCCTTAAATAGATAATTATAATGTAAAAAAAGGCAAGTAATTGTTCAATAATTTGAGATTTTCAAGAGGTTTTTCCTTACACTGGCGATTGTTTTCACCTTCACAGCTCACCTAAAGACAATAGCACGTTAAGCTTTGTGTAGATTTATCATAGTGTCACATTAGCCTTTCTTCTTAGGAGGAGAATAACTGAATATCTGCAAATTGGTACTAGTGTGGCAGCACATGAGGGGTTTTAGAAAAAAGAAAAGCACAAAAGTCAGATGTGCACAGCACGTATTTGCTACATTCCCTTTCAGGCCCATGTTATGCCTTTTGAAATCAGCACAGTACACTTGTGTTGCTGTTGAGTTTAACTCGTTTGCAGTTAAAATAAAAAGTTTGTCACCTAAGATCGACTCTTTAAGCCTACTGTTAGCGTGAAGCTTTCCTGCAGATGAACAGAGAGATGATGTTATTAAGAACTTAGCAGCAGCGTGATGTGAAGACTCCTCACAGGTACAGTGGTAATGTGACACGAACACCACGCTTAGGTGTCACTGGGATCAGTTCCAGCCCGCTGAATCATTGTTCAGTCATATAAGTGAGCAGCCTGCTAATGATACAACCTTGACATTTAACATATAATAACGGATCGGTTTAGGAGGTGATTTGTAGGTGAAACGAACCAAAGACCTTTTAGTTTAAAAAAAACTAAAAAACATGGCTGTATGAAATTCTTTGCCTTGTTCTCCCTGTCTCTTTACCCCACCATCCCCCTCCTTCAGCTCTCACCGTGTTTGTTCTCTTATCTCTCCTTGTCCTGAACAAATCGATGAGGTGCTCGTTAGCCCAGGGATGTTCATCTGCGAGCCCTTGTTTGGTGAAAAGATTTGTCTAGAACTCGGAGGGGCGGGGGCGTGCAGCCCTGCATGGACAAACGTCTCCAGAAGTGGTGGATCTATAGCTTATACAGGTCCACCGGATGTCATATTAAGTCAGATCTCTCACCAATAGCTTCCATGTGGTACGCTTTGTAGCTGACACATGAACGTATTAACACATTAAGTGATTCTCGACAGGGAAGTAGTGTCTTGGAAGTGTATTTTCTACCCAAATATCTGCCGCCGTGTTTCCTCATTCAAAAATGATTGTGCTTTTAAGGTTTCTTGCTTGTTGTGTGCGCCCTGTTCCCCCGTGAGTTGGCTATTGTTTACTGGATGCCATTCGTTTTATCCTAAAGCAGCCGCCACCCTTTTTTTGGGTGGTTTGTGGTGGTCCCTCCCGTTCTGCTACGTAGCCAAGATGGTGCAGCATCCGGATACTCACTGCATTTTGCCATAGGCTACTTGTCAGTGTTGTTACGACCAGTAACACGGCCAGTGTTGGCTCGTTAAACAGTAAAGAACACTGCAAACTAACTGCTTACTTGGCTGCTAACAAAACCCCTGTCTCCTTTTCCCCATGTGGAGAGAATAAGACTAATTAGCCTGAAAGAGTTACCTAGTATTACCTACTTCTAGAGGGGTTTGTGTTGTGTCAAACTGACTCACCAGTGAAGTTCTTTTGTTCGCGTCTGAAGACGGGCCTGCTGACTCAATGAACACGTGTCTTAAGGTGACCTCCGCTCCTGGTCGGTGCTCCAGCATCCTTCATCAAGACGGCCAACACACGGGCGGGTGCAGCTCCAGCCTCTACTTGACTCTGGGAGTCTGCGCTCTATTTTGCACTTCAGGTTTTAAAAGGTGTATTTACAAAAGTTGGGACGTGGGAAACCAGAATAGTCTTTCAGCGTTTTCATCTTCAATCAGAAACAGTCTCTCTGTGTGTTTCTCCAGCAGCTTACAATGCAGCAGCAAGGCTCTCCAGCCTCAGCCTGCATCAGCCTTCATATACTGCATCCCAGGTCCACCACTTGCATTCCTCCCTCTTGCTCCCTTCCACCGAGGATGCACAGGAGAGCCATGAGGAAATCATGGGAGAAGGGAGGCAACAAACAAATGTGTTTTAGAGGGATGAGACATCCTTTCCCCTGAAGCGTCACATTAATTTGTCAGCTTTTTGGGCGGAGTTAGCAACTCATTCGGTTGCATAGCTTCCTGGAAGGCTGCTCTTGTGTATCCTCGCCTGTAGCTCCTCTTTGAACCCTCCTCGATGCTCGCTCCTCGGGGCAGAAATAAGAACTTTGAGACGGCCTTCACCTAGGGACAGAACAACTTCTGTTTTGACTGAGGAGTTGAGGAGCTATGACATGTCACCCAAGGGACATTTGACATACTTTCTATCTCACCTCCGCATTGATCTGAAAGAAACTCCCAGTATGGCAGTGCAACATGCTGGCCTGATTGCCATCCACAACACCTGTTGCTTGTTGAGCTTAATTGAGTCACACACCACAACCCTGACATGTGCACGTCTGGCCCTGCTTACTTCCTAAAAGACATGGGGCACATCTCAAAACAGTGTGCGCTGTTTTGCTTCGGTGTCCTGGTTGAACGTGTTCCTTCAAAGCGATGTGAAATGGCGTGCATCGGCTTGAAAATATGTTTTCTCTCTTTTGGTGGGTGTGGCTCTCGTTTATTGGCTGTGTCACAGGTGATCAGGTGACCAATCAGCAGACCAATCAGCAGAGCCCTGCATGGTAACTCATTCTAATAAAAAGCACAGCGCTTGCACACACCCCGTTTCAGTTTAAAAATTGTGTTTTGTCGAGTCTGAACGTGGTCCTAGACTAAAGATCTTCAACAGTGGGTCCGGGACCCCTAGGGCGGGTCTTCAGAGTTACTCCCACCAAATTATCATTTTTCAGGAAGTTTTTATTCTTAAAAAATGTAAATGTATTAAAAAATGCATTGCCATTAATCCAACATATTATTAGCAAGAAAAAAATTATGTTATTTACAAATAATTAGCCAACACTGATGATATGTCAGTTCCAGTTTATTGTGTCAACACGCTCGTGTTTTGTGATATTTCTCTTTAACGTCCTGCTTAAAAAAAAGAACAAGAATGTGGCTGTACTTTGTAATGAAGCGGTTGTTTTTTCACATTTCATTAAAACAATGTTTTTACACTTACTCGCCATTTCACATGAGTGGAGCTGGCTTGTGGGCTTTCATACAAACAATCAAGG
>NC_045756.1:1467963-1468457 GCF_008692095.1 Etheostoma spectabile
GGGGGGCAAAGACGCAAGAGGAAGTCAAGGCATGAATATGTATTTGAGGTTGAGGGGTTTATATGATGTGTTTATATGATTATTTGTTATTTCAAAACAATTTCCACTGAATAATGTTTCCAGTTGGGTAGATAATAGCATTCACAAACTTTTCTATGAGTACAGAAGAGACGTCTGTGCCTGCAGTAGTACTGATCAGGAGCAGACATGGACAGATGGACACGAGAACACGAACACTTCCTGAGACACAAACTACACTGCTTCCGATGCCATTACTTGAATAATAACCGAATAAAACACAACGCAAGTAAACATATTTATGCAATTGATACGCTCTTTCAGTTTCAATAGATTGTGTTTGCTATGCATTCATTTTTCATCTCTCTCTGGTCATATAATTTATAAAGTGGCTTGCCATATACTTGTGTACTTTTGCAAAAGCAAAAGCTATTTATGAAGTGTATGTGTGTATGTGTGTGTGTGTGTGTGTGTGT
>NC_045756.1:1468467-1479622 GCF_008692095.1 Etheostoma spectabile
GTGTGTGTGTGTGTGTGTGTGTGTGTGTGTGTAGCCTTTGATATCATTCAATCAACACTGAATAATTTAAGCACACATGTAAGATTGGCTTTCTTTTGTTCCTTATCTATTAAATTTGTCCAAATGTGACATTTTTGGGTATTTAGGGAGTTCGCCTTGTGATGCTCAGCTCTCAGTGTGATATCTTATTGATGTCGACTTCTCCGGTTCTCACCTTTGTATGTCTTGAACAGGAATTATTGGAAGTGGGCGGGATTTAAGATCAGCACTCCTACCCTAATTTGGTGAATACCGACCTTGGTGTACACACAAAAGAAACATCAACCCAGAATTAGAGAGGCATCATCTTAATTTGTTAAAACAAAATCAACTGACAACCACATGCTGTACATGTAGGCTGCACAAAAAGATGAGCACTATTTGGCAGGTCTAAATAAAAGGCAACCATTTCCTCACATCCTGTAGGCAAAAAAAATGTTTGGACACATTTGCATCCTTTTGTGATTGCTAAACGTCTCAAGCCAAACCTATTGGCACTAGTATGCTAAGACTACCCACAAAGTTTTGGTTTTGGACGATGAGACCTAACACACCTTTCAGTTCATCCCTGCGAAGTTGGATGGGTTCTATGCAGGCCAGTCAATCCCTTACACCAAATTGGGAAAACCATTTCTTTATGGACCTATACTTTGGATTGGGCACAATTCTGTTCTGCAGCAGCTTTTAAAATCAGACCAAAATTTAAATGTATGCTTCTTTTTAAAGTATTAGTCTTGCATTGCCAGATTTACCTCCACAGCGATGCACGCTCAAATATTCTGGGATGGGAGAAAAACTTGCTCTGGTTTATTGGAATTTCTTTAAACCAATCACAATCATCTTGGGCAGTGCTAAGCACTCAACGCATTGACGGTGCCTCTGCAAAATAGCCTTGGGAAGGAACTTGTTTTGGTGGAAAATGTGTAGGTTTAAAAGTTGTTTTAGTCGTGCAACAAAACACTCCGATTGGACAGATAGTCTAGCTAGCTGTCTGGATTTACCCTGCAGAGACCTGAGAACCAGGTAACCATAGTCCTCAGAAATCCACCAGAGTTTGTAATGCCAACACAAAGGAAGTGGATGGGGACGGACATCCGGTGGGAATTTAAGGGGGAACCTAAACAATCCCGGAAATAAAACGCTGTTAATATAGACTTTTAATGTATCAATACATCAGCAATATTTAAGTGTCAAAGAAATTATATAGTTGCTTTTGTTCCTCCCTGTAACCTGAGTTGACATGAAGTATCCACATGTGTCCACATTGAACACCTGGTCTGGGTCTGCAGCCCGGATCATGGTAAGTAGTAGTCCCTCAAATCAACACCATCTTGGCACCAGAGTGGCGGTGGCATCCCCTCTAGCCTGCGAGGTTTGGATACAGAGGAAGGGCTTATCCTCTTAATAAATAAACCTGGAAGCTAAAATCACAGGAACACAGGGGGGATCATTGCTGCACTGCACTGCACTCCTCTCCTTTCCACTCCGTCAGAGAGGGATTATCCCATTCATTTAGTGTGCGCGCCGCTAATTTCTCCTGCCAGGTTCAACTCCCAGAATGCACCAGGGAGATTGGCTGCCTCTGCTTCTTTTCTTTCTTTCTCCTCTCTCTCTCTCTTGCTCCTTTGCTCTTCCCTCCCCTCCATACCTGGCTCCCTGACTTGTTTTATCTCTCTACTGGTGGGAACACAAACTCCGGTGATTCTTCCTCCTCATCCTCTTCTTTGATGATGTTTTACAAATTCACTTGGCAGGCTACAGAACCGTCTCCCTGGGACTCGAGGCTGCACGCGTGTGCCTTAAAAACAAGATTAAGGTGCATACCTCTCGTAAAACAGGTGTTGTCAGCATCTAACAGGTTGAATTTTCTTTTTTTCTTACCTGATGCAACCCTCATCTTATGCCTCACAAGACAGTGGATACTGGCGTTTAGCAGCAATGAGACTGAGCAGGGCTTTATGTTCACAGAAACGTCTATTCGTTTTACTCCTCTCATGATAAGTCAAGCAGGAAGCAAAAAGTCATTTATTTCTTTTAAGGACGCATCCGCTGCAGAAGTCTGACTTTATTCAACATGCTGAACTTCTATTGAATTCCAAAAGGAACATTTGGTTGATGAACACCACAGTTTCAATTTTAAAAAGACTAATAAAACTGTGTGTGTGTGTGTGTGTGTGTGTGTGCGTGCGTGCGTGTGTGTATATATAATGTTATTAAGAAAGTGGAGAGACACTGATCGTCTCCAACCTAAATATTCCATGTCCCATCAACCCCAAGGCACTTTGGGAAATTACATTACAGTTCAGGAAGCCAGAAAGGACCGTCCATGTCTAACCTGAGCCATATGTAGACCTCTCAATTGTGTGTGTGTGTGTGTGTGTGTGCGTGTGTGCGTGCGTTGGCGCGCACAAGTGTGTACAGTATATTTAAGTTTCAAGGGAGCTATGACATATTCTGTCCTGTAGACAATGTTGTATGTTTACACCACCAAGTTCCTTCACCTCTCAGGTGTATGTGTTCGTATCCTCTGTGTGTTTACTCAGCTCCGTCTCTCACCTCCAGCTAATTCTCACACCCCGCTGATGAATTCCATAGTGCATCACAATGGGCTGTAACTCGTATAAGCCAGAGAATATACAGTACGTATCATGGTTTTAATGCATGCTCAGCAAATTTGAAAGCAAATTTAAAGGGCAGGTGTAAATAGCAAAATGAAACATGCAGATGCTTTGGGAATCTTTTTCTTCATTGTGTGTAATTGCCTTACCTGTAATCAGGGCTGTGGATAGCTAATGTTGTCGTCTCCTGGTTGTGCAAAGAAGCAACTGTTCGCTAAGACGTTGTTTTACAGTGAAAGTGATAAAGTTCGTGAAAAAGGTTTTGGCAAATCAGTTGTTGCAGATTTAAATTTGACCAAGTATTCTCCCACCAGATTTTTATTTAAAGCCGCTTATGGGCCAGCTTTGAACATAGTTCAAATGTTCATTTTGAGATATAAAATGAATATAATATAGCAGTATTAGAATAATGTTAAATACTAAATACCTAACATTAAAAAAAAGATTTACTTCACAGACTTACTTTTTGAAGTTTTTTTTTTAGATTTTGTGAGTTCAAAAGTGATTTGAACTCCTGACCTCCAGATTTCAACGGTCCTGTCTGTAATAGACACAAAGATCTACACACTTTGCACATTCATATTTTTGCAAAGTGACAATACATTTAATGGTCAATAATAACAGGAGTCAATTAAATAAAACTGAATAAAATGACGGCCACTTCCTCTCAGCATCACCCACGGCGGACCTGACTTTATTCCCACCTCTTCAAGAAGCTTCCTCCCACTGTCGCCCCCCCCCGCTTCTCCTCCTCCTCTCTCTTTGTAAACCTCTGTACGTGAACGCAGCAGGCATCACAAGTGTTGTGCCGCCGCCGCCAACGCCGCCGTAATCCCGTCTCCCTGGCTCACCACTGCTGCTGCTGAGCTGTTTGTTTAGGAATCCGGGCCCCGAAAATTGTATTCCATCGACCATGCTCGCTATCAACACACAATTATCTGGGTTAATCATGTGGAACTGTGGCAAATTCACCTGGGGCTCAGGAACTAATGACATTCGCGTCTGGCCCTGCTTTAGTGAAATGGCCCCAGCACCTGCAGCAGGAACACGGAGATTGCCAAAGAAAATTTGGTCTCATTTCGTCCTCCTCGACGCCCCCCTCTCAACCCACCCCCGCCCCATGCAACCCCTCCCCTCACCCACGTCCCCGCTTTCTAACCTCCTACACCCTTCCCCCTTTCCAATCTCTCTGTCTCTCTTCCCATTTCCATCCTACTTTCGCCCTCAAATTTGTAAGTCTTTCAGGTTTCCTCCTCTGCCTTTTTTGTTTCTCTCGCACCTTCTTTTCCTGTCAAAAAGCAGGACACCGAATCACAACTGCATGCAGGGCGGACGTCAGTCTTCACGCCTCTTGTATTATCACTATATTTCCAGCTTCTCTACCTGTGTAACACCTCAACGTTAGACAGCGGGGATGTGAGGATTTATAGAAGCCGAACACGATATATGTATATAATACGTATATACGTATATATATGTAACTTTGGTTCCTGACAGAGAGCGACTTGTGTTCTCGCTGTATAATGAAGAGAAGTGATTGAGTGCAGTCAGCGAGGTGTTGATGCTCTTTCTCCATCCCACTTTGTCTCCCTTGCTCTATTTGTCTTTTCTCTCCATCATACACACTTAATCATACCCACCACAAAGTCATTCCCACCAACTTAGAGGAAGTAGAGAACCTCAATGCTCATAATTATACATCAATACAAACATATGTTTCCCAATCACAGATGCAATCCATGTGTGAAATGGGTGTCACACCGTTGGAGGTCTCATTATTCGCAAAGTGTGTGCGTGTGTCTCAACACTTTGGCTGCCACCCACACCGGTCACAGTGACTATGTTATATACCTCCTCTGCTGATGATCTCAGGCTTTTGCATGCTGAGCGTACTGTTCGTCGGATTCTATTTCCAACAATCCTCGTTTTGAATACGAGGTGCGAAACAAATCCTTCCTTCCTCGGGGGAACACGTTAGTCAATGTGGATGGATTTATCCCAGTGGACCGCAGTAGACGAGCTGCTCATTGGGGTTGCTCGTCAGTTGTCTTTTGGTGAGAAATAAAATGACAACTCTTGTGGTGTTATCACACAGAGCAAGCCTCACCACCCGCCACAGTTACACTTTGAATCGTAGCCCAACTCAAAAGGACGTTGATTCCGGAGCTCTCGTTCTCGGTGACGACTACATTTCTGCTCTGGCTACAAGTTATTTTCAAGGAGACACTGAGACGTCAACACTGGGCTTGCTGAAGGCTTCACCGCCTTTCATCAAAACTGCATCGTCACAGATGTGTTATTTAAAGAATATAGTCAGTTCCTGCAGTTTGCTCAAATTCAATTCTGTTGTCCAGCATTTGGACAATACAGCTGAGGATCTCAGGGTTGTTGTGTTTAATTTGGGTTGTGGTAAATGCAAATTTCTTAGGGACAATTTAAGCACAATAGCAACTGAAGGGATATGGACATACCAGCTTTACTGTGGCACGGCGATTGCATTAAAAGCATTAAAAGTTGCATTGAAGTTAATGGAAACACACAAGTAGGTGCCAATTTGGCCGAGGGGTGAAGATGCAAGCACAGGAAATGTTTTACTACTGTACCTCTAGACAAATGAAAAACTGGTGTCAAGCATGGCTGGATGGATGGTGATTTAAGCACAATAGCAACTAGTCATACCAGCATTGCCAAGAACACATGGCATGTGTGGCAAAGGTGAATTTTAGAGGCAGGACAATTGCATGCAAAGTTAATGGAAAGACACAAGTCAATGCAAATTTGACAAAAGATGAAGATGCAAGCACAGACAATGTTTCAACGCCGTGCCTCTACACTATGCTTCATGGTGCCACCAACTTATTTGCACAGCTGCCTCATTGAGGTTTACACTATACCGTCTGCACTTTGAGTCTCAAATATACATAGACATGTTTGCATGCAGGCATATTTCTGTGCACGGAAATGTATTCAAGGCCATGATTGTAGAGCTAATTGAAAAATGTTCACCAAAATAATCAAATTTAAAGCTTAGGATTGCATTGGAGCCCACATAAGAAGCAGGGCACATACACACACAAACACAGGGAACTTGTCTTGTTGCTCTGGAGTCCGTGACATGGTTTAACAGTCTCACAGGATCCATAAAACGCCCCCGAAGGCTTCATATAATCTCTCCTTTTTTCCTGCTTAATAGGAGATAATACAAGTGCGCACCCCGATGAATCAATATGCAACAGCAGCTTTAGTTTGATAATTAATACCAGTGTCGGAAATAGATTTGTGATTTGGCAGGGGCAGGTTTGATATGACTCTGGTCTCCCCTCTCTCTTCTTCTCTCTCTTCTCTGAACAGCCAAAGTCCCCGTTCCACTCTGTATCCATAATCTCATTCATTTTTATTTTTTTTCAATAGCGCTAATTCTTTGACTAAAGCCTGTTATCTCATTAAAGGCCCCGCGATGGGATTCGATGGCATCCTGACATCTGTATTCATTGCCCCCCAAAATTAGTCCTGACACAATTTTAACGAAAAAACACTCAGAACAGTCACATAAGGGAGGAGAAAAAAAATCATCTATTAAGGTTTGGTAACGCTTTTGGAAAGGGTGGATGAGCACCATAGTAACTCTCTGTTCTTTAGCTGCTGAAGTCCGCTGGCCCACCTCTTATATGGACTCTAACACTCAATGCATGAGTCGGATTGAGATATTGAAGAGTGCCTTGACTTGGCTCATGCTTGTTTAAGGGTGACTGCAACAAACCACTCTTGAGGTAGAGGGAATGGTGAGAGGAGACAAAGAGGCGCCCCGCTGGCCCTCGGTAGATAAACACAGAAGCCAGACAAACCGAAGATGCACGGGAAGTGTATTCCCTCTCCGATCGGCAACCATCTAACTTCCCACCCGCCCCTTGCCTTCTCTTCATCTCCTGCTCCTCCCTCATTCCATGCCCCCCCTACCCTCCTGCACCATCACCCTCGTCAAAAGCCTGTGTCGGTTGTGGCTGCTGATAATTCCCTCTGTTTCAAAAAAAAGAAAAAGAGAGATGAAAGCGTTCATGGATGAAAGAAACTTGGATGTAATCTCTCTCGCCGTCTTTCGCTCTCTCTTCCAGTACACGGTGTTGATCGTTTTCTTCGGGGGAAAAGGGGGGCAATGAGTGGGGAAGAGGCAGAGTGAAGATGGGAATGAGGGGATGTGAAAACAGAAACCCATTTGGAGCCTTCAGGGGCCCAGGTGAGGCCAGGTTGTGGACTAGTTCAATAGAATCAGTTTACCCTTTCCGCATGTACACACAGTGACCTGATGAAATAGTGGCCTGGAGAGGAGAGGGGCCAAAGATAAAGGAAAAGCCATCGTTTTCCTCCTGTGCCTCATTTGGCCCTGGCCACGATAAGGCCTTCAGCTCTCAGGTATCTGTAGTCACAAGGTAAGAGGCCTGTCATAAAGCACAGATAGAGAGACTACAGAATGGACTGTGAGGAGAATAGAGTAGACAGAAGAAAAGAGGAGTTATTTTGCAGGCTGTAAGAGGGATATTCTCTCATCATATGAATCAATTGAATCCACCTGATGTCACCTATTTGCCAGACTGAGACTGAGCTTGGATAAAAGATCCACTCAGAACCAAATACACAGGTTGCAACTTTATAATACATGTTTTCTAGCTGCAGTTGGCAAGGTTATAGTGTAAAAATGCACCCATTGTATTTAATTAAATCGGTAGCGAGTGCTGCAATAAAGACATTTGCGCGGCCATATTAGAAAGAACTATGAACAGCTGCTAGAGTAATGATGCAATGACCACAAAGACATAGGTTGCAGACTACAGGCTTTTGCCGGGGAAGCTATAAGCAGCTCCCACATTTTTTCTCAATGATGAAAGGTAAAAAAATATATAAAAACATTTAACATAGATATCTCATGTAAGAGAGAGAGTCAGATGTACTTTACACCAGAGGTCTTCAACGTCTTTTTAAACTAAGGACCCTTCAGCCGAAGGAGAGAGGGAGCAGGGACCCCCACTAATAGTGTATACAGTCGAGTTGCATAATAAATCGGACCTACAATTGCGTTATGTCTGCCTAAGGCCTTTACACATATCTTTTTATGGTGCTTACAATACTGAGCTATTAAAAAAATTGTGACATATTTATATTTTTATACATCATGTTTTAATGTTAAATAAATGAGACAGAGCGAATCCTTCGAGTTAGCTTACCTTTAGGCCATTAATGTTGTTTTTTCACAAATAGGCTGATTTATCTTTGCTTACAATATGTTGGATTTATGTTTATGTACAGTATATGTATTATTTTATAGTGAAATGAAAATGAAATTACAATTAAAAATATTTTTTCTCAAAAGTGATTGAACAATATTTTGGGGGCCCCCTGTAGTATCTTTGAGGATCCCCTAGAGGCCGTGGACCCCTTGTTCAAGATCTTTGCTTTACACCATCCACCACACCGCTATTCTTATGTTGACCAATCCTAAGGTTCAGATTTGTCTAATACAATCATAATTCCTAGGGGGTACTGGGCTGGCGGGCAGGCCAACTGACATTTCATCACCTTGTGTACTTGCTGCCCATAACGGCAGCCAAGGTTGCAGGGAGATTTTGTGATGCAACTGCAAAAAAAGCTTGACAATTTTTGAACTCTTGCTGTACTCTGAGAGTTGGGGAGCTCATGCCGCGCCGGGCCACAGACCTCATTATCCACCACCTGACTGGTCTGAATAGATAGAAATGGAAGGTGAAAAAAGGCAAAGACAGACAGGAGGAGAAGAGGGTACGATTAGAGAGGAGGATCTGTCAGCATAGACATGGGAAATGGAATCACCTGTGACTCAAAATGATTTTAATGAAGAAAAAAGAATAGGGCAAATTAAAGAAAAGATCAAGTGAAGAATAAAAGCAGGAAGAGGAGCTCTTATTCTTTGCCTTTCCACACTGAGAACATGCTCTGCCGTAACATAATTAATAATTTAACGTTCTTCTTTTCCATAATTGCTCATATCAGATCATGTTTTGACCTGCAGTTATTAAAAAAAACTTTGAAATGTAGACTTCTAGTCTTGTTCTAAATAACATTTCTGATTTTGCTTTTAGTAATCGCAGCCTTTAAGGGTGGCACAGAATGATGCATCTCAGCTGCTCAGACCTTTTTTGTTGGATTTCTGTAAAAAGCGCACAGTCGGCCTGAGGACACCAGCATCCCTCCAGGACAGGGGTGCGCGGAGGTGTGGGGGTGTTGGATTTTATAGCCCGCAGCTCCCCAGCCCCACTTTGCCAGCCGGGACAAGGAGAGCCCATATGGCAGCCAAGCGTGGCTCCGGCCAGCTCGGGCTCATATGTATGGAAAACGAGGTCTGGAGAGGGAAGTCACAGGGGGTCATGCTAGTCAGAGAGGCAGCCCGAGGTCCTGGTGTAGGTTAGAAGGTCTTGGTTCAGGAGAAGAGGCTAATTTCTTCTACTTGGCTGAGCAAAGGCCTGAATAATTGCGCCCCCTGGGTTGGCCTCTGGGTGTTGTGGAGGTAGAGCGGAGTGAACCAGCGTGGAGAGCGAGCAGGGGGAGGTTCAGGGAGAGGCGGTTGGATCACAGAACATGTTGTGTCCAGCTCTCAATAGCTGCTCATTATATTTGTTTTCATGGTTCGAAATTAAAAACATCCTTTTGCATATTTGTGCATTACACCACACATTATTTGTACTTAATATCATCACATGCAGGTAACACCAATCGCATAACAACCAAGTGACATCGCTTTAGAGTGCTGAAGATGCTACCTAGACATGTTCAGATTACAGACATATTTAAAAGTATTTCGAAAATTAAAGATAGTATGAGCTCTGTGATTTGGGGAAAGATGAAAATAAGTCACATTGGTGACCTGAAGCTTCAATAATTATGTTTTTGGCCACTTGGGGACCATACAACAAGTTGAAACACAACACTATCCCTGGCATTGTATCAGCTGTAGCTAGCTACTGTAGCTAATTAAGCTAGCATTAGCTGTGTGACTCATTTCTCACCTGATTCTCAAATTCGTACATGAGGGCCACATATGAAATCATGCTAAAACAATTAGGCTAAAGCTACATTAACCAGGTGATGATCCATGGAAATTACATAGAAATAAAGAAACAATATTCTTGCAATGCAATGGAGAGTCAGTCAGTATTGCATGCATATACATGTATGTGTGTATATATTGATACATATATACATATAAAACATTACCCATAACCATACAGACTAATTAGATGATGCTTTGATGCTTTTTGCAATATATGTGATCATCAGTTTCTCCTTGACATTATGTAATAGTGCATGCACTTTTGACAGCTAGTGCTGCCTGTCCCAGAAAACCTTCTCTTCAAAACATTATCGGTGATCATGTATATTAATTTGTTTACATTAATAAAGACTATTTTCTTTTTAATGCGTTGATTCAGCATCCCAATTATGGGCAACCAATTCAATGTTAAAGACCAATGATTCGTTAGATGTCATTCATTGAGTTTCTTCCGGTCTTGACTTGAGACACTCATTGACGTCCTCGTTCGAGACAATGATTCCCGCTCATTCATTGGTTGTCCTGCTTCCAAAGTTTGAAGCACTAGCAGTGGATGGAAAGCAGGAATAGGAAAAGTCGGGCACGCGGTACGTTTGACAGGCTGAACTGGTAGGCCTACATACCGCACATTAAAAAGAGCAGTTCAAAACATGTATTTGTTCAATTTCACCCATAATGGGTTGTTAACTCTTGGCTTTGGAAGTCCTCACCCCTGCAGGTAGCGAACTAGCCAAGTATGCTAATAGCAGCATGGAGCAGATACACACACTTTGGCTGTGGTTTTGGATTTGGAATAGATTAAAACTTTTTGAATCCAGAGTATCACTCTTACTATAGTCCCAACATAAAGTAAAGAAATAAATTAAAAAATGTATTGTCAAATGTCTGCAGCATAAAAGAGATGAGTTTTCTTAAGTTGCTTCTTCTGATGTCTTTGTTTCCCCCATAGTAATTACCGTGGACAGTCCTATCTACAGAGAACAAAGACCCAGCGTGATGATGTGATGTAAAGGTCAACTAGTAGAGTGTGTGTGAATCCGAGGCTGACAGCGACCACAAGCACAACTTCCACTCCTGGACCATAAGTAATGAATCTGCCACGATCCTGCTTTTTAAAGATTGAAAACGAAGCGATATGACTGGATCTCCCTGACTTCATTAGAAAATAAAGATCACCCTTTTAAACCCATGACTGCGTTGGCTGTTGGTGGCGAGGCAGAGGAGGTGACAGATGTTTAAACACGGCGAGGGCCGGGGGAAGCGAATGTGACATGCTCCGGTGTAATTATACTCACCTAGTTCACAGCGGAGATTAAGAAAGAGAAGGGATGGAGAAGCAAGGGAGCGTCAGACATGAAAGAATATTGAAAAGACTCGCTGATGAGCAATGTCAACTCTCTTTCTCCCCCCCTCTCCCTTT
>NC_045756.1:1479632-1483002 GCF_008692095.1 Etheostoma spectabile
ACATCTCAAGGTCTCACTTCTGTTTGCCTTTTTCCAATTATCAAGGTGTGACTGTGGGCTTCCCATAACCCCCCTCCTTTAAATCTAATGTTAACTATACTGAACTTGAATAGAGAGAAAAAAACATTTTATTTTGTTTGTCAGTAAAAATTACAGAAAATTAATTATCACTTACAAATGTCTTTCCTGGTTCTATCCTCTGCAGGCTTGATCTGATGCAAACAATCCCTGCAACTTTGCATTGTGCTGTAATGCTGCTGGACTTCATTGTAAGGACCTGAGACAGAGGGATTTAATAAGGTTAGAAAACACTTCCAAACGTTATCCTGAGTCAACACTGTCCTCTAGTGGCTGCTGTGTGTTCAACCCACACTGTGAGTTGTCCCTGAAGTGGCCCTCCTGACAGAAAATGGATGATGACAGCCTAATTTATTATTATCTCCGTCCCTCTGACCCAATATTTCAGAGCTTCAACCTGATGACGGGCAGCCACAGTCAAACTCAATCTACTCAATGCTTCAGCGTGTGCACCGGGCAGCCCTCGTCTCGCCATTTTTGTCAAAATTGATTTATCAATTATAATAAAAGCAGAGTGAGAGCGTTGGAGTATTAATCACACAGGGATCTGTTTAATGCATTAGGAGAAAAAAAAAAATTGTAATGACCGACTTCTAATTAAAGATTCCAATCATCCTCAGTGATGGAAGTCGTCGGCAGGATCCACGCATGCGGTTTGAGAGACCACTTGTCAATCACACTGTGTGACCACTGCTGTCTTTTTGTCTGATTTTTCCTTAAAGTTGGAGATGTATGGATCTTCACTTATAAAACAACATTTATTACAAGTGCCAAATTATAATCGTGGTTTCTCGGTCGTTCCCCAGGAAATTTTGAATCGTCAAACGCTTCCTTTCCTGCATTCTGGTAAGTTTTTCTGCAACAATTCTGCAAGCAAATGTCTTTATTTATGTAAATATTTTGATCATTTATGAATTAATCTGCTGTATCGTTCAAAACTTTCTGCAGATTCAAAACAATACACGTGCTTTAGAATATGTATTTTAGGGATTATGCACATCTTAACAACAAATATTTGCTTGCCCCAGCATTTAAACTCTTTGACTTCAAAAGCCCGACCAGCTTTGATTTTGGGGGAGGGGGGTGGGGGGGGTTTGAAAACCCTGCCTGGACCGGGGATCAAACTCTGCAGTGCCAACTTGCTGTGAGGCAGAAGGGCTAACCACTGATCCACCTTTCCATATTTAGTTTGGGTGATATTGGCACTATGGCACTTGATTAAACTGGAACTTTCTTTATCTTATCTAGCTGGGTCTCCTGTGTGCTTCGGCCAATCAGGATGAAGAGCAGGCCGGCCAACAGGCAGAAGAAGACAGCGACCGGAGCGAGGAGAAATGAAGGGCCGTGCTGGATGCTGAGGTGGAAGGAGGGGCAGGTGGAGACTCTCTGATGGTGGGCAAACTGCTCCAGAGTGTCCAGGACCTGGACCCACATCAGATACATCACCATCACTGCCAGCAGACACAGCCCTGACAGGCACAGAGACAACTTTTAGTACCTAGAAGTTTTCTACTTTAGAATTCTAAATATAACACTTTTTAATGGCATTTTGATGTTTTTTGTCAATTCTAATAAACAAAGCTTTTACCTACAAGTTAGTCATTTTATTCAATCTGTCACTTTATTGTTGTGTTCGGTCGTTGTATTGCTTCTTTGTCTTTGCTCTGTGGGAGAGCAATGACCCCGCAGAACTGGACTCAGTTATTTAGCAGCTCACCTTTTCTTTGCTTTTTATTTCCTTGCTAATTTGAAGTAATGTGCATTGCTAGTATGAAAGACATGACAAAAAAGATGATGTTAAACCCACACAGCTCTAACATATTGATATTTCATTCATTTCCAGAGCACAGCACAATCCTTGCAAAAATATCCCTTATATAGAGAATAATTTCAGTCAAACGTTGGCTCACAAATAAAGTTCTCGCTGTGTCGACGTCGAGCAATACATTTGATTTAAGGTCAAAGACAGCTATCCCATTCTAATGGTTTGGCAGCCATGAGGTTCAACAAAAGTAACCAACGCATGCACGCACGCACGCACGCACGCACGCTGGTGTCTCCCTCTGGAGCTAAAGCAAATGAGATGTCTCACTCTGGAGCTAAAACAGAGACCTAAACACACAGGGTAAAAACAGGATCTGCAGCAATGTGCGGTACATCAAAAATATGGTGAAAATGAAACCATGGAAACCTATTCTGGTACAACCTCCAAATACAATTATGAACCTGAAAATGAAGAGGATATGGGCGCTTTAAGCATAGTACTTTAACTGCACTTTCCCCCTCACAATTAACAACCATATTTATTAGTCACTGTAGATTTGCCTTGCTCTTCTCTGGGAAAAAGATGCATTTACATATAAAGTGTGTATATATATATATATTTGTGTTTTTAACCTCTTGAACCCCATTCACATGCAGCAAAACATTCTTCAATCCAACATAAGTTGCTTTCAAATTTTAGTGAAGATCCAAAATTTCAATTAATGGTGAATGTTGAGGAAATGTGTATAAAAAGATGCACAAGACCGCCGTACAAAAATATGGAGTCTTGGGTTTGAATAATTCACGCAGAATTTAATTTAGCTTACTGAAGAATTGCAGTAAAATGTGAAAGCTTCTGAAGAGGAAAATATAAGTGAAACACTGGGTGTTAAGGGGTTAAAATTGGTATTTTATTTATTTAAATCAACAAATATTTTTGGTTAAGAAAGTATAATGAGAATCTGAACTCTTGGCCAAAAGCTGCTGCACAGACCCCTTAGGCAATAGTTGGACTCCTCATTTCCATTATTACTACACAGAATGCATTATTGTAATATTTGTCTGTGACCACAAATGCTGGCTACACTACTTCTTGTTCTGACCTATTGATTTTCTCAATCCAAGAAACATCGAGAGCAAGTAGCTGTGGTGAACTGACCACCAGCTGCACCCCCCACCTGCTTTCTGTCCCCAGTGTCAGAACTGAACACGGAGAAACTGCCTTCAGTTTATATGCTC
The DNA here is from genome assembly GCF_008692095.1 of Etheostoma spectabile. Lineage (NCBI taxonomy): Eukaryota > Metazoa > Chordata > Actinopteri > Perciformes > Percidae > Etheostoma > Etheostoma spectabile. The sequence goes on from NC_045756.1 coordinate 1,482,714, forward strand.
CACATATGTGGAACAAACGCCCAGAAAACTAGGTCCACCGCAACTCTCACTTTTTTTAACCCTTGTGTTGTCCTCGGGTCAAATTGACCCATTTCAAAGTGTTTCATATCAGAAACATGGATTTCTTTCAATGGAATTGCCGAAAAATAACATGGATGATTCCATACAATATTACTTTCATTGAATTTTTTGGGTGTTTTATTTTAGCATTTGAATTATTTTGTTTAATGGTTTTTAAACAGTATTCGGACTAAACCTTGACATCTACCCATCTGTGATCCACTCAACA
>NC_045756.1:1483012-1483103 GCF_008692095.1 Etheostoma spectabile
TCTTAACTAGTAGTCAAAATAATTCATAATGTTTGCCTTTTTAACTAAAAACGTATGTATAATTTGATATAAATGAGGTTTGTTGACCATG
>NC_045756.1:1483123-1485458 GCF_008692095.1 Etheostoma spectabile
AACCTGTTATTAAACCAGGTTTTTAAAAAGCGCCAAGAGGATGGAAAAAGTGACAAATAAATCAGAAAAAACAACAAAAACATCGGAAAAGCCCAAAAAGATATTCATTTTCAATTTTGACCTGGAAGAACAAGTTCATGGTTAACGGGACGACAACACAAGGGTTAAATCAAGGCTGAAGACTTCTCTGTTTGACGCTGGCCTTTAAGCAATCAAGAATTTGTTCATATCTAGCACTGCAACTCTTAATTTTGTTTTTATACCTTATTCTATTATACATTACATTTCATGTCATTTGGCTGACGCTTTCATCCAAAGCAACTTACAAATGCTCTATATCAGAGGTTGCATGTCCCTGGAGCAACTAGGGGTTAAGTGTCGTGCTCAGGGACACATCGGTTGATGCATCGCAGTGGGAATTGAACCCAGATCTCCCACCTCAAAGGCATGTCATATCCACTGCGCCATCACCCCCCTATTTCAGCTTGCTTTTATTTTCTATTGTCTGTGTAAAGCACTGTGAATTGCCTTGTCACTGAAATGTGCTATATAAATACAGATGTTTTATTTTGCCTTTTTGCATTCCTGCACTCAAGAATTATTTTTGTCTGCAGATGTAATTTTCCAAGAATCACATCACTTCAGTTCCGTCTTTTTTTAAAGGGGTGTGTTGTTCGGGGGAAGTTTCAGGTGCCGTTCATGAGATTTGGCCACTTATACAAGTATATAGATAAGATATCAGACCTCTTTCCTATGTAATAATGCCACTAAATGGCTCTTGTATATGTAGTTTGTCATTTTTGCTTTTATTTCTTATCATCCACAGTTGTATTTCAAAGTCTTCGAATCTTCCCTCCAAATAATCTATATTTGATACAACACCAGAACAGCTCCTCTGTTGGACCAGTGTAGGGGGGAGGGCTGTTGGGGTTATCCATGATAGGTAGCAGTTTGTTTAGTGACCTACTCTACACCGCAGCTTTGAATGTCTCCTGTTTTGCAGCCAATATTGTCATGTCTTTAGAGAGATCTGTTCGCGTTGAGGCCAAAAAATGACCGTGTTGTAGCTAATTGGTTCTTACCGCCACAGAGCAGAAGGGCCCCACCCACTGTATAGAGTCTGTGATTGGTCAGTGGACAGGCACAGATGACCACAAATCCACTACTGACGACAGCTGCCAAGCCTGTGGTGAGGAAGATGCTCCAGAAGGTCCTAAAAACTGAGAGGAAAAAGAAAATGAGGCCTTGTACATCATAAAAGATAATATTGCAATCATGTGAAAATAAATGACCAATACCAACCGATGGCAGATGGATGCTCATACGGTTGTGTGGGGAAGCGGTGTGGCTCCAGCCATGATCGCTCATTAACAGGAAACGGGAAGAGGAAAGCGGCATGGCAGACCTTTGATGGCGGCTGATTTGCTGAAGGGGAGGAGGCATTTGTCATGCTGTTGTTTGCAAAAACATTTGGAAACATAATTTCATCATATAGGTCTGAGGTTCTCACGGATCAAAAGGTCCCAGATAGAGTGTTCATTAAAAACAGCCATGAAAGAGCAGCGCCAAAACAGGCCCTCGTGGAAGATCCTCACACCATCCTTAACCTGAGTCAGAATCAGAAAACCAAATGTGACCTCTTCGTTTGACAGGGTTTTATTTAGTGATCAAATCAAGGTTAAGATCAAGGTCATCTTTTTTTATCCCAAAATAGGGAAACTCCGGTGGTCAAGGTGCAGATACACAAAACTGTCATAAAACCAAATATGCACGCACGCACACACACACACACACAGTATAAACAGTTTATATACACTGTATTTATTCCATATGCCTCCACCCTTTCATCTACCACACACAAACTTTCCTGTACCCTCAGCATAAACACACACTCATATTACAAGAAGATTCTGTCACTGTAGAAGAGTCTGGACTAACTAACTAATGCTAAATAACATTTAAAATAAAAAAAAACAGACTCAACAAGTGTATACGTGTCCACAGTCTGCTGCAGAACTACAACAGCAGGATGCAGAGAATGTGTGGCCATCAGCTTTCTGTAAATGGACAGTGTTTGATTGATGGTGTTTGATTGATGGTGTAAAGTGAAGACAGTGAACTGCAGCCAGCAGGAAATTCCATGTGCATCCATGAATTAAGACTCCACTTTTCTCCATTGTACGACATTATCAAGGCTCTATTGGGCCACTAAGGAACGGCTAACGGAGTTTGCTGTTATGTTTGAATGAGTAATGAACGTTTGACCTCTTTGCTGCACATTGTACTTAGTGTCCAAGAATTTAAGTCAATTCTGTTTGAATTTGATAAAGAAAAA
>NC_045756.1:1485468-1516883 GCF_008692095.1 Etheostoma spectabile
AATACACATTGCTATCTTATTCAATTGTATCTTCATTCTTCATGGACATGACGTTTTGATCACAAACGGCGAATAGTATTTTGCTCTGAAATGTAGTGTAGTAGAAGTATAAAGTAGCACACATTGGAATACCTAACTAAAGTACAAGTACCACAGACTACTACAGTCTTAGAGTAAATGTACCTTTTTTTCTAATTCTGTATGTATACTCTATGTGTACCATGATACTAACGTACTTTATTATTTTATCTCTTTTCCTTTTTATTCTATGGTGCTTTTCATGCGTATACATATTTTGCTCTATGGTGTTTTAAGCCCCCAATGTTGACTTCAAGGCACATAACCATTGCCTAATCCTTGTGCCTACCAAGCACCGCTGCCTGGAAAGAGATGTTGAGGGCTTAAAACATGTAAAACAACCACATATTTTCTCATGTTGTGTTCTATTAACTTTTGCACTTTTACAATAAAGTATAGAAATATAAATCAAAATTATTTGTATTTGTGGTTTCCCTAAAATACTACATTCCTTAACTATTAGTGTATCGTGGTCAATGTTTTATCTTATTTTGCTTACATTTTAAATTATTTAATTTCCCTAACTAGCTATTTCTGAATCCTTTCTTGGATTGCCTCCGTGTTTGAAAAAGCTATGCAAACAACCTCGTAAGTGTTCCGTTTAAATACCTCGGTGCTGCCCTTCGCCTCTCTCAGGCCACTTTCTCCATAGCCGTCCTCCGGCCGGCTGCAGGACTCGGCTGCCAGCAGCCAGTACTCGGTCCCGCAGGAAAGCAGCGTGAACAGAAATCCTGTTGCTCCGAAGAACAAAGCCAAGAAGAGGAGCACCTTGAGCCTCTCAGCGGGAGACATGCCTCAGTCTGTCCGCCTTCGGTTTTTTATTGCTGCAAATCTTCACTTTTCCTTTTCTTAGTTTTCTACAGCATATCATATTCAAATACATAGAATAATATACTAAATAACTGCTAAATCCATGAGTCCTTTACTTTTCTGCTGCAAGAAATAAGTGAGCACCATGACAAACACCAGCTCTGGATAGTGCTCGCCGTACTGACCAATCAGGCGCATGAAGTGGTTCAATGGAAATAAACTGTTACATCATGCAATGGTCACTTTAAAGGGATACAGTTACAGTACTGGGGGGGAGGGGTTCCCTCACATAAATATAGCAATGTTAAGTTGAGAATGGATGCATTCATGGTCTTCTCGAAAACTTGAAAAACAGAAATCACAACTGTAGAAATATCTCCTTGGCATTTATTGGAATGCCAGCATTGAAATCCAGATTTGGTACAGTACAAGGCTATCCAGTATAACTGAGATCTAGGCAACAGTGATGGTCCAACAACAGTCATTCAAACTGCATGTTCATATATTAATATGAATTATTTTTTCTTTTTTAAAGACAAGAGATGATTAATACAAGTAAAAAAATGTCAAAGGAAAGCGGTGACAAAGACTTAATCTAAATTGAACTTGGGGAAAAATGATTTAAACATATAATATTTTTTAAATGCCTTACTTGTTGTAATAATCTAAATTCAAACAAATATTCTATCCAGGTACCGAGGGTCATATTCAAAAAAAGAGACAGAAATAAGGGTCAGTATATCTGGCGATTGTTTTGTTGGGGTATGTTGCACCCATTTGATGACTTAATGATCAAAAGGTGTTTTATTCAATGAACGTTGTGGAAAATGATCTAGCTAAGCACGTCCTGCTTCTTTTAGAGTATATAACATATAGCAAGAACCCAACCCATATACACAGAAGTGCATTTATACAGGACTCATGTTGATTAATTACATATTACAACCCTGTGAGGATAGAAGTACATATACGAGGCACGCAGAAATTAAAGATTTATCATCTATTATTAACCTACTTGCAGTAAACATCTTATTTGAAGGATCCTTTGGGCTGAGTCACCTCCTTCCTCTAATTTGTGAGGATGTTGCCGCTATTTTGGCAGTTTGTTTGGTCCACTGCTTTATCCGAATGAACAGGTCTGTCGGGAGCATCCATGCAAAGGCTCATGGGACTTCCACAGCATGTGAGGTCTTAGGGCGGTTCCTCCGTTTTCCTTGGCCTCTGCTGAATGCCGTCCTCCGACGCCCTAAGACATGACTCCGAACACGGGGTTGTGGCGGCAGATGCTCGGCCCGATCTCCTCGTAGTCTTTCTTGGTGTGGCACACTTGGTAAAACTCAGGCTGCCAAAACAGAAATGCTCCTCGTTAGGGTCATTTCCCATTTCAGAAGTAAAGCCAACATCTATGATTGCAATAATTACAAGAACTTTGCATATAATAAAAATAATAAAAAACGTTATTAATCCCACAAGGGGAAATTACACCGTTTTTCACTCTGTTGTTATTGTTATTGTTGTTACACACACACACTGAATTACACACACGCTCAATACCTATACATGCACTAGTGGAGAGATGTCAGAGTGGGGGGGCTGCCCATGAAAAGGCACCCCAAGCAAGCATATATATTTTTACCATTGAATAAATCTCTGGTAAGTGCCAATCTTAAATATGCTTGATCAGTTTTTGAAAAAGCATGGAACAAACGACCAGAAGAAGAAGAAGTTGTGCGTTCCCCTCCAGTTAACTCCAGTAACTAGTTTGGATACATTTTGTCTGTCAAAATATGTCATGTTTACTTTAACTATAAAGCTTGTTGGTAATTTATTTGTTTTATTTATTGTTTGTACTTATTTATGAAATGCAAGTAATTTTAATTCATGAAATTAGAGTGATTTATAAAAAAAATGTGCTTCAAATTTGTTTACATCGTTTTTGTTTTGTTTGAGACAGAGGAAACAGAGGATTTAATATCCTGTACCATCACATTTTCAATAAATTTCAATTAAAATGAGTGTGTGCACACTGTGTTTAGTCTGACAAAATGTAGGGCTGAGTATTGTTTAAAAATATTTGATACTGGTAACGAAACCAATAACGTGACTTTGATTCCGATTCCTAAAATAGGATCCTTCTTTTGAGACCAACATTATAAAACAAAATTACAACATTACGGCACAAATCTCCTACTACGTGAGCCCCGTCTCTGTGCGTGATGTAGAGATTTCCTGCGTGCCTCTACAACGCGTAATATTAGAAAGCCAATCACAAACGTTAGAAGATCTTGGTAGAAGCATGCTGCATGCTTATTGGCTCACTGTCACTGATGAGATTTGCTCTACGGTATTGAATGACAAAGCATTTGTTTAATATTTGATGCTAAAGAGGCAATTTGGTCGGTGCCTGAAAAGTAAATTTCTGTACCCAGTCCCTAAAAAGGTTTACCAAAGTCTGGGGCTTATGGAAAATACCTTTGCCATTTACTGTTTATATCTGATAAGTTTTTTTCATGTGAAACTATTCTAATTATGTGCTGATATCAAAACGATTTAGAAATAGCAGCAGGAGGGGTGATTATGTGTTGTTAGAGAAGCTGAAAACATTGTTTTGATACTCACAGTAGACGCCAGCATTGATCCTCCGAACCAGACCGCATACCGCTGCATGTGATGAGTGACGACTTGCACATCAATGGGCTTGGGCTGCAAAACAGAGAGGGTAACTTATTCAATATTGAAACAAAAAAAAACACCACTACCTGGAAACTTCCATTATTGAAGTACCTTTTTGTTTTTGCCCGTCTGTATTAAAAACTTTTGAACCAAATTGACTTAATTCTTTTTGAAATACTACTCCTATATTTAATAAGCTACATATTGACGACGTTCCACTTCTGGGATTATTTAGGTGCTGCCGTTAATTCGCCAGTTGTCCCTCATATTTGGCAAGATGTTCGTCACCTTCCTCTTTGTGTTGGCGTTCTAACCTCCGGTGGATTTCTGAGGACCCTGGTTACCTGGTCCTCAGGTCTCTGCAGGGTAAATCCAAACAGCTAGCTAGACTATCTGTCCAATCGGAGTTTTCTGATACACGACTAAAACAACTTTTAAACCTACACATTTTCCACCAAAACAAGTTCCTTCCCGAGACTATTTTGCAGAGGCACCGTCAATGTGTCTGGGTCTTAGCGCCGCTCAAGACGACTGCAAGTGGTTGAAGAAATGCCAATAAACCAGAGCAGTTTTTGTTTTTATTTTTTTTTCCTATCCGGGAATGCTGTGTGGACTAGCCAGACCCTCCTTTGCAGCATAGGAGTAAGGTCTAGCAAAACAACTAATAATAGGCTTGAATTACAAGTACTTGTGCATAAGTTTTTTTGCATTTCAAAAGGTTTTTTGATACTAAAACTTCATCCTCTTTACTCACCTTCAACTTGCCGCCGCTCAGCTCTTCGCTCATTTTCAGTCGTGCATCCACAGACCTTTTGAGGTCCCTCTGCAGGCGTCTGCCAAAGTCCCTGAACATGGTGGAGCCTCCGGAGAGCACGACGTTCTGCAACAGACAGAGGCAGACGCTGATGTAACAACAGATACACAAACTAACTGTAACTGGCACTGTAGCAGCTGTAGAGTTTCTGTACCTTGTACAGTGGACGTCTGACATCAATGGGGCAGTTCTGGATCACTTCGTCCACCACCTCTGAGATCGGCTGGGTGAAGTCTGGGTTGGCAAACTGGACGAGACCAAATAGCAAAAGGAAAATATTAAGTTTCAAGGCGAGGAATTACACTTGGTAAAAAAAAAAAACTAAAAAAAATCCATCCGATGAAACAGCAATCTTAAAAGACTTTTGATTAAAAGAGTTTTTTTATATTTAAGTGGTCAAATAAAATCAATCAACCAACCTCAGGATGGAAGAAGATCTCGGGCCCCAGGAAGCGCTCGTAGCCAACATCAATGGTAAACTCCTTCTTGGAGATGGAGTTGATGCCTGTGTACTGTTTGATCCACTTGGAGCCGTCTGTGTCGTACTTGTTAAACTCCTTAACAAGGTCAGGGCAGACGTAGCTATACCGCTCCTAAAAAAACACAATACAGAGCAACTTTACAACAATACAACTTTTAGAGGATACTAAAACAATGTGGTGGGAACGCAAGAAGACTAAAACAGCAAAACCAAATGTAATATGAAACGTTTGGTCATATTGATTAATATTGAATTAAATATATATGGTTCATGTGTTTTGAACCTTAAATGGTTACATGAGGTAAACATCTTTCTATTTAAGGTGCTCATATTATGCTATTTGGCCTTCACCCTTTCCTTTATTGTGTTTTCTTTTTTGTGCACGTTATAGGCTTACAAAGTGTAAAAGCCCAAAGCCTCCCAACAATGACGGTAAAGAAGTGAGATGCCTAACTCTGTTCTGCAGGTATTCCATGCAAAGTTGGAAGTGCACCCTCATTTAGAAGAAGTCTCTGTTTTCTGAAAATTAAACCACGTAAACCTGCTCTGGTTCAACCTCTAAATACAACCTATTATGAACCTGAAAACGAGCACAATATGAGAACTTTAAAACTTGCAGAGTGATATGATTTTGTGGTTGCACTGACATCTAGTGGACATGCTGAGGAACCCATGACGGGGACAGCATGAAACCAGTGTCAACTCTTGTGTATCGCTTCCTGTTATGGGGCCTTTTGTTGCAAGTTTCAGTAAAGAAGAATGACTGAAAGTGCAAGAACATAACGTCCTTAAAATGACTATAAAACAACATCTAATTGTTACTTGTTCCTGTGTGAGCTAAACAGCTTTAGACTAAGCTGTACCAGGTGAAGCTATAATGTGATATTCATGAATCTCTTGCTTGTTACACACATTTCTCCACCTTTCAAACCCACAGGAAGTGAGTGTTTGATACTAAGAAAGTAAAATGTAAAACATTACACTAGTCCATACCGCGATTTTGATAAAATGGAGATTAATTGTGCAGCCCTGGTAAAGATGGCAGAAAAGAACACAGACCTTGACAGCTTTAGCCGTCTCCAGGGACTGCTCCGGAGGAATCCCCACCTCTCGCTCCCTCAGCAGCTGTTGGGTGAAGTACGTGATGTCTCGACCAGCGATGGGGATGTGCTTGATGCAGCTCCCGATGACGTAGCCTTCAGCCTGGAAACACAGCGGTGCACAAGTTTGTTGTTAATCAGGGTTTTTCCTGCATAGAGGAATTTCTGGCCCCCCCGCTAAAAAGGAAAATCACAAGCACCAAAATGATTTGAGAGTAAAAATAGCAATTCAAATCCTCTCTAAATGTGTTGAAGAGCAATCTATCAATTGTATCAAAACAATGTTAAACAAACTAGAATATGAGCGCTGACCTCAGGTTTATCTCCAGGGTCAGGCTGCACCAGACTATCCCGGTGAATTTTAAGGCAGTATTTGAATACTAATATTTTTAAGCAATTTTGTACATTGGTGTTTTATTTACATAATATACTTTTCTTCATCAAATTATCAGAAATAACAGCAAAATGCATAGAGTTCTGTCAATGACGGTAAGACTCATTGCCTTTCTGTATGCGGACTGACCATCCTTACTGTAATGGGCAGGTGAAGACAAAACATTCTTTTAGTTAGACAAGGGCTTTTATGGCTGTCTGATTTTATATACCAATGTTTTCCCTTTATAGTCTTATGACTTTTATTTATTGGATTTCACTTCAACGTGAAGCACTTTGAGATTTGTATCTGTGAAAAGTGCTAAATCGATAAACTTTACTTTCAAGTTTAGGGTTGAGAATGAGTTAGGACAAAATAAATGAAAAATAATCCTGGAAATTGCAGCACTCACCACTGGGATGACGTGTGTGACTCCGTCTCCGCTGTCGATCACAGTCCCTGTCAGTGTGCGCTCTCCCACCTGTCGGGACGTCCAGGAGGCAGCCAGCGCCAGGACAGCCTGATGCAAGAAAATCAGACGTTTTAATAAAACGCAATTATTATGGTCCTTAAAAAACAAGGTGTTTCTCCTCGGTTTGTGGAAGATTTAGATACGGGTAAAAATTCACTGTCTTGTGGCAACAACTATTAAAAATACTGAGTGACATGGTGCAGGAGTAGGACATTTAAAAACAGACTGTGAAACTTCCAAAAACAAGAAGTGACAACTTATTTCCCCATTTAGCCTCTGAATCACATCCTCATTCTACCTAGAGCCCACAAGTCTGGTTTCAAATGTGCCCAAAATGGCTTTTCTAGTTGTGGCTGGAAGACTTAGTCAAAAAATATACTGGCCAGCTGTGTGGCTGAAGGCTTTAGGTTTTACCTGAACAGCAATGTAGAGGCCGGGGACATTGAACGACTCGAACATGATCTCTGCTGTATACTCTCTGTTTTCTGGTGTGTTGAGGGGAGGCTCTGTCTGGAGGGAGGGAGAGAGGGAGAGACACGGATGTGAACACAGAATGACTTTAAGCCACTATTATACATTTTGTTTTCTAGAACGGGTCAACAAACTCAACAAAGAGAAACTTCAATTACGCTACAAAAAAATCTTTTACAGTTTGTTTTTTATTTCAGGAAATTAGACATGTATTTTGGTAGTAAAAATCAGACCGTCAGAAATAATTAAATTTGCATGTCTAGATGCCATTTTCATGTCCATTTGAGGCTGTACCTCTTGATAATATATACAACTCTGGTCTTACCAAAAGGAAGTAATGGTCTTCAGGTTCTGCCCGCAGATACTTGAAGATGATCTGCTCCATAAATCTCTCCATCAGGTCCCAGTCCTCCACTATCCCGTGACGGATGGGCCACTGAAGTCAAGAGGGGAAAATGTTAAGTCTCTGATCAGACTGCTTCACAAACAAACCATTCCATGGGCTTCTTTAACACTCCTCCCTACCTTTGTTGCATATGATGGTTTGTCGATGGCTTCATCCCCGATGAAGAAGTCCAGGTCATCAACACCTTTCATCATCCTGCGCTGGGCCTGGTCCCCGACCTTGGCTGATTCTTTGATTGCGATACCTGGACATGATCATGAAAATGGGTAGAGCTTAGGCATGGGCCGGTATAAGATTCAGATGGTATGACACAGTTTAAGCAGGTTTCAAGTCAAATTTAAGACTTTTAAGACCTTTTTCAGGCCATTATAATTAAAATTAATTACCTTTATCACAACATCAACTAAGCCCTAAATTCGTTTTTTTTCAGTATCGCTAAACTTGCACTTCCCTGTAGCTAATGAATTAGTGCATATTTACTAAGATAATGCATAATTTGCATATTTAAACATATCATTTCATAAAACCTAAAATATATTAAACAAAACTAAAATATATATTTTTTTAAATCTATTGATCTAGTGATATCTATTTATATTTTCCATATCCCCCTGTAGTGTCTGATCCACTGGTTACCTGTATGAGTCATTTACTTACATGAAGGTATGATGAACTGTGGTTCTGTATTTCCTGCATAACCAAGCTTTGTGTACCTAAAAAGGGAACACAGCAAGGATAAAGGCCGAGTTACAGTTGCTCCCCTATGGTTTAAGTGTTTGCTGGGTAGTAACCCATTACACACCATGGAAGTAACACCCAAAACAATCCGGATATTATGATTTCAGCTATAAGGCTTGTCCAGGAAGTAACATTAGCTTGGGTGGGTAGCTAGCAGCAGCTAATACAACGATACCGCTGCACTGAAAATAAAACCATGCAACATGAAGCACATTAGGACTTTGGCCTGCCAATTTGCAGCATTAACTATGGCTTTGAAGACAACATAAATAAACGAACAAGACAGCAGACGTGGCAAACAAACGTTAGCATCTTTGAAGCTACTAAGCTAGACTGGGCGTTAGCTGTTTGACAGCCGTCTATTAAAGCCAAGCTAACGCTAACTAGCCGTCTATTGTTGTCACTTACCCTGTGCCACAGTCAACAACACAGGCCGGTAGCCGACCAGCCATGCTTGTTCTCCTTTATCTAGCTATCTATCTATACGCGAAATACCAGGCACCCGATATGAACGGATATCGGAACTGAGGCTGATTTAAATCGCAGCTGCCTGAATGAATAGCAGTCACGGCCGATTCAGGAACGGCTTCCGGGTTTGGGGAAATTTCTTCTAGTGCAGCGTCAGCAGCTTCAACTGCGCCGTACGGCCCCCTGGTGGATGGAGACTGTCAATGCAACCGATCATGACTTCATGGGAGACAATTGTTTAAATGAATGGACCTTTTACACAGCAGACATTTTTGACTGGTCATAGCAGGAAAAGCACAGCTGAAATTGATCACCTCACGGCACCTCATGATGGCTCAGTTCCATCAAGTGTCCCAGTGAGCTGTTACAGTGAGTCAGCAGGCCCAACACCAGGGCCTCTCCTGAGTGGAATGCAGCCATCATTAATGGTTTTGAATACACCTGCGCTTTACCTACTATGACATGTCAACATGTCTGCTGTGAAAAAAGGTCTACTAACTGTTTAAAAAAAAAAAAAAAATTGAAGAAGAACACATCAGTTTCTAAATAAAGGCTACATTTTTTTAGTAAAATTTCAGATGAGTTCTTGAGTTTTAGGAAGACTCAAAGATTTGAAGTAAAGTTGTATTTATAATGCATTTATGCAAGGTGGCATACTTTTGAGGTTAAGCTAAAACTATTGTGCAATAAATGATAATAAGTAGAACGAGAAGGAAAATAAGAAATGTAAAGGATAAAACAATCACACAAAGAATATGTAATATAAAAGTAGCCTCTTAAAATGCAAAAAATGCACCTACTCAGACTTTTTTGCATGACACAGAAAATAGCATAACTGAGCAACAATATCATTACTATAGGATTACATGTAAACTTCCAGTTGGGAGAGCGGGTGCAGAGCCAGAGATTTACTCCTCGATGCAGAAGGCCTGGGTTGGACTCTGACCCTCTGCTGCATGTCATTCCCCCTCTCTCTCCTCTTTCATGTCTTCATCTGTTCTATCAAAAACAAAGGCTGAAAATGCCCAAAAACTAGTCTTAAAAAAAGCTTCCATCAGAAATATGTATTCTATGTATTATGTATACATGTAAAATACAAGTAAAGTCCCGTTTTAAAGGTTTCAATGTTAAAAACAATGTCTCGAGCAGCTTTGCAATTGTATCTTCTGTCTTTTTTTTAACAGTGTTTTTTCACTAAACAAAAAAATAGTTTCCAACCTCATTTCGCCCTGCTGACTCCACCAGATGATATCAGTGATTTAGGTGCCATCAATGGCCAGACAAAATGGTCCTCACCCTCCATGGCTGCATGGATGGCCACTGATAAAGACAATATATGAGCATCAAGGCGCTTTAGGGCTTGATTCTGGCTTCGGAGCGCCTGACCACATTGAGACCAATGCCAGAGCCTGAGAACATTGGCCCTTTGTCCTCAGGCAGACTCATCACTCACATAGAGTCTCTTCAAAGTGCTGACACCCCTAGAAAAAGCCCTCGGCTCTGCTGCTCCTGATAGGAACAGTCCTCTCTGTGGAGCCGGGCACACTTGATGGAAACTCTCTATCAGGATCTGTGAGTGAAACAATTTGTTTCTGCATCGTCAGTGCTGGAGCAAAAATATTTGCAGAGAGCCTGCTATCAAAAGGCCTATCCTTTTTATATTACTAAAAAATACAAGTGGTGTCTTTTGTCCTTTCTTTTTGGTTGAACTGAGCAATGACATCATCGTATAATGATTAGAAAACACTGGATGTGGTCTTATCGGGCATTTATACAAATTGCTTGACTGGGAGGAATAAAAACAAGTCAAGGGTCGTTGGGTTACTTAAAGTTAACGAACAATAAACAAGAGAAAAATCACATTTACAGTTTCTTTCCCTGCCATTTTATGCGTGCTCGTTGCATCCCTGTGTGTCACTGTTTTGAATACTAGAGGGCACCTGTGCTCTCGTTTTTGAAGAACCGAGCCCTCTGGGCCAGTCACTCACTGTTACAGCAAACAAAAAAAGGGTTTCAGCCTGGCAACCCCACCTTTTGCTGGATCAATCCTCCTGACCCTTCCACCACCATCTATCAAAACGTTCCTGCTGGAATGGAAAAAATCAGCATAACAAAGGATTTTTTTATTTTTTACAACCATTCTTCAAGCCAGTTCACTTTATTTCTCTGGTTCTCGCAGAGGTGCAATGCATTTAACACTTGTCTAATGCTTGTTAACTTTCCCACCGCAGCAGATTAATTTCCCCTTTGCACTGTGTAACTTTGGGGGGGGGTTTAATTGTGTTTACTTTTCTTTATTGGCCCACTTACTGAAATGAAGATTTGTGTTACTGCACTAAAGTGGATTGGAGTGAAAATAGAGTCCAGCTTGTATCAGGTTGACTGCTAAGTCATCAGATTTAGGAAAACTGTCGAAGTCTATTCATGCTTTTTCTCATGCTTATTCATATCCAATGTAATATGCTTAATGGAACTTGTAATTTAATAGAATTTCATTTTAATTCAGGCTTTTAATCAATAGCAAAAGGCCTACTGATGCTACATTTGATTCATGAATAATATCTAATACAAGCAAATGAGAGTAGGTGCGTTTAAATGGATAGCTCTGCTTCATTATAACTATACAATGTACATTATCTATCTATATAGCTGAACTGAGGGCAATGGAGTCTCTGGAGGTTTTTGATCTTGTCTTCCCCCATTTTGTCCGGCTATCTCCACCTGAAAAAACGTCCCGCCCACACAAGAATAGATCATTTCCCCCTCATTTCCAATACACTTGGCCTACACAGTAAATAAAGTAGATGAGTTGCGGTCCCTCATCAACTGAAGTATTTCCACCGCCAGAGCCTTAATGTGACTGCGGTGTGCGTGCTCGTCATTAGAGCAAGGCAGAGGTGGGCCCTTATTATTTTTAATAATGCCCTGTTTTTGCTGCTTCTTAATCCTGGGAGATCTGCAGTCGGCACTTCCCCTCTGTGATCGTCAGTCCTGACTCCATCCACCTCTTCCTCCTCCGTCTCTGTGTTCAGGCTCATAATGATGCTCTGCCACACAGGTGCACCCTCACTGCACCAGCGCTGGAAGAAGTATTTAGATCCTAAAAGTACTAACACCACACTGTAAAAATACTTTGTCACGAGAATGTTCTTTAAGTAAAAGTATGTAAGTATCATCAGGAAAATGTCCTTAAAGTATTAAAAGCACTCGATGCAGATATATCCTCACATTTTAGAAACTGGAAGTGTTCAATGGTCTAATCATTACAGCCGTGCTTGTAGGCTGTTATGTTGTTTTTTATAATAAAATTTTATTTCATTAAACATCATATTTTAGGAACTAATTAACATTAATCTGTATAGTAACTAGTAACTAAAGATGTCATATTAATGTGGAAGAGTAGAAAGTAGAATATTTCCCCCTGAAATAGGGCAGAGTAGTAGAAAGTGGCGTGAAAAGTAAAAGACAAAAAGTACAAGTACCTCAAATTTGTACAGTGCTTGAGTAAATGTACTGTTACATTCCACCACTGCACTGCACCGTGCTTTTTGCTGCTAACAGACCTTCAAGTTGAAGCCATCTGATGTCACTGTGTTCATTTAAGCTCTTAATGGCTGTGTTTGGAACATATTTCTCATCTGTCTGCAAAGTTATTGTGAATTCAACTGTGGACTGCAGGGTTTATACAGTGGGAGCCACGCCATTGGGTCTCCAACAGTGAATGCATCTCTCTCTATAAAACTGCCAGGATTCAATGCTGGTTCACCAGATAAGGAGCGGAGAGTATTTTACATGCCGGATGTTTTAGTTTAATATCACAATACGTTAGGCATCTCTCATATCTTCTCTTTTCCTGAATTACCTGCATTCTGCTGGAATCCGCCGCAAGACAATAACAGGCAACGCAGGACGGGTGTAATACACAGTAGATTATGTCCAATAATCTGTATTCACTGCTCATTCTGACAAAACCTGAATCAGCTCCTTCATTTAAGTCTTTTATCAGCTTCATTGCAGGCTGGCGCTAAGAGTATTTTGGTTGTTGAAAATCCTCACAGGTACACTCATGCACAGTAAGAAGATATGGAATGTATTTGAATACTTTGGTCAATAATGCATAAATCATAGCACAAGACAAGACAGTCTGAAAAGACATTGTAAAATTGTTTGGAAAGCCCAAGTTGCACAATGCACAATCTAATCTGCTAGCTAAATGTAGCTAACTTAATATTACACCGGTTCCATGCCGTCCTCCGTCTGGCTGTGTGAAGGTTGAAGACATGGAGAGAATATTTTGGCCCAAATAAACTCCCAGGGTCCACCAGCATTTCATTTCCCAGAGAGTCAAAATAAAGTCATCCCCTCCCTTCGCCGAACCCCCCCGAAGTTTATGCATTATATCTGAGGTGATGTGGATTCTACTGTTCAGCTGATGAAAGGCTGCATGTGGATATTGTTGCAGTGGTGCTCATTTTGCCAAGTCAACTAATGTGTAACCCTTCAGCAGTGTGAGCGTCAAACTCACAAACTCACTTCACCAAGGGCCACACTCGAAAATGAGAATCCCGTCAAGGGCCAGGCATGTGGAGTTTATTGACATGCTTTTATTTCATCGAAAAAGTCAGATTTCTTTGACTGTATTTTTGCATGACTCATTGTTTTGTCACTTACAGTTTGGTCGACATGAAGCACTAAAAAAAGCGCAGAAGAGGTCGAAAAAGCAACAAAAACATTGAAAAAAAGGTCGTGAAAAGTGGCAAAAACTAAGCAGGATAAAATATTTAGCAAAGCCAAATTCATACTGATCAAAATCTGCGAGGGGCCAGATTTTGCGGGTCTTTAGTTTAACACATACAAAATGTATCTTTTTCTTTTCTTTCTTTTTTTCAAGGACAGGGTGTTGACATTGTAATATTCAATGTTTTGCCCCTGATCAACAGGGGAGCCCTATTCTTGAGACTATTTTGTAGACTTGACAGCTTTTTATAGTTCCCAGTAACTTACTAAAAATGAATTATTGTGTAGGTGGGTTTCTGGCCTAATTTGGTATTAATTACTCTTTAGGGAAAATGGACACAGTGTGGGAAATGTCCAATTAGTTACTTCTAATTAATTATAGCACAACCTGGAGAGTCTTTTCATAGCAAGTCAGAACATGTTGGAAAGATGTGATATCTGTTTCCAGGAAAGCGTGCAAACGCATATGGAGAGTAAAGCTTCCAATAATTGAATAACTAATGAATGTTTACTTGGGTGTAAATGTGGCAGTTCCTCTGGAAACCAACAACTGCCCGTAATGGACCATGGCAGACATGTTGACATGTCATAGTAGGTAAAGGACAGGTGTATTCAAAACCTTTAATGATGGCTGCATCCCACTTAGGAGAGGCCCTGGTGTTGGGCATGCTGACTCTCTGACATGGCTCAGTGGGACTGTTGATTCTTAAGGTTATCAGTTTCAGCGAAAGAAACTTTGATACGTCAAAATGTCTGCCGTGAAAAAGGTCCAACAGTTTGCTTTTCTGCAATCTCTTTAGAAATGACAGTAAAACAGATTGTGTGAGATTCAACTATAGCTGCTGGATAGGTTGGGTTTTCTGCAACATTTATTTACATCACAAATCAGCAGAATGCAGTGTTTCTCTTCACAGAAGACCAGTCATAAAACTGCCACGAAGAACACTGATCAGATGGTCCACATCCGTCTGAAACCTTCTTCTCCAGAACAGTCAAAGGATGCTCTGAAATGAAGTTAATACTGTCATGTGTGGCAATGAAGCACAGTCAGAGAATGCCTGAATTGTTGTTGTCTACTAACAGCGCATTCAACATATATAAATAATACTGTACAGCTTTAAAAAAAAATGAAAGGAAATAAAAATTAATTACTTGGAGGGAAATTTCAATTTTCAGAAAATGACCACCTGGACATGGAAATAAGATCCATAAAGTAAGTCAAATTTGTTCTCATTGGTGCAGATTATGAAATCCATTATTTGGACACACATTATTTGGATACATTGGCAACATGTAATAATAGCTATGATTTGGGCATATGTTTAATTCTTCTAAATAAATGCAAACTTAAAGGGAAATATTGCTGATATCATCCTGAAGCATATTTCCCAGTGAGAATGTATTTGTACTCCTAGCGTGTTCTTACTGCACTATGTCTCATTTCACAAAGGAATATATGGAATATTAATGTCTAATGAATACATTTAATCAGCTTCTAGTACGACGGAATCAACTTTTAAATCTTACAAGCAAGGATTAACAAGCAATAACTCCAATAGACTGTCCAGAACTATTTCAGCATCTTTCATATTCCAAGAAGTAAAATTTCAATCAATACTGTCCGGCAGTGAAAATATGTATACATATGATAATTAATATGCTGCACGATACCTCTTCAAATTCATATTTGCCTGAATCAAAGTGCCTTTGTCATCATGACTTATATGTAATATAAGAATAACAAGAATAAAAGTGTATTTTGGGGGTTTGTAATGTCAGTTGTGTCCAACGTCTGTGTATTCAGAGCAGCAACAACATTAACATTAAGAAAGAATACCCACAGCGCAGCTTCAACAGAGATATCATTTTCCACATCAACTTCTACCAGTACCTTTTACAGCGTGTAATAACCAGAAAATAACTCCAGAGCAGGTTCCTCACAAAAACGCTCCACTTGACAGAAAGCAAAGAAATTGAGCGATGCCTCGGTGGCAGACTGGATCCTTCTCTGGTAACAAGTGCAATAAATGATTCGGAAAGCTCCAAATGCTTCCACTTCTCCAGGTTGCCAGTGTCATCCTCAGTGTTTAACGTGTTATATCGATCAGATTCAATGTTTTTTTCTCGACGCTGAGGGGATAGAAAGCCAGGGTGGTGTCCAAATCTGCTCCTTCGGTGTGTCACAGCAGTGATCCCAGGGCCGGCTCCCAGGGCAATCTAGGACAGTGAAAATGGGAATAAATGATCATTGCATGCTGACAATTTCCTGGAATTTTGGGAAACATCCTTACTATACTCTCACAACTGTCTATTAAATATAAGGCTACAGCGAGCAGCCTGTTAGCCCTTATCTTATTATAACACCTACAGCAACAGCTAGTCTGGCTCTGTCTGAGGATACCAAAATCTACCTAAATCTACCTAACTCACTAAATAACATAGTATATCTTATTTGTTTAAAAAAGTATGATAATATAATAACTTACCATTCTATGGGAGTTAAATATAGGATTTCTTCCTATTCCTTGGTTGCCAGGCAATTGCACCCAGCCAAGACATATCGGATTAAAGAGTAATACAAAGTGTCAATTAGTGATTTTCAGGTAGAGCCAGGCTGCTGTTTCCCCATATTTAGTCTTTGTGCTAAGCTAAGCTAACCAACACTGACTGTAGCCATATATGTTAACAGACAGACATAATTTAATTACATTTTTTAATTTTAATCTGTTCATTGATCCCCTATGGGGAAATTACAATATACACTCTGTGTCCACACTTTGTTAGTTTCACAAACAGTCCTGAACTACACACACACACACACACACACACACACACACACACACACCCCACACACACAACACACCACACACACACACACAACACACAAACCCACACACACCACACCACCCACACAACACACCACACACACACACAACAGAGAGATGTCAGAGTGCGTGGGCTGCCAGCCGAACCAACAAATATATATATATTATAATATATATATATATATAAATAATAGTAATAGTAGTATCTCCCCATCAAACTCTCCACCAAAAAGTGATATAACGTATTTTGCATATTTTTGTCAAACCTACCCTTTAATTAATTAAAAAAAAAAAAACTTTAACAGCTATTTATTTCTGGATAGGTCTGAACTAAACACTTCTCCCGTCTATCATAAAAAAAACTCTTATTTTGTCCCTTCTCAACATTGTTGTTGCTTTATATCAACAGTTTTAAAGCTTTTTTGGAAGGTTTTTGTCACTTTATTTGACTTTTTTGATGCTTTTTCCAACGTTTTGGACGTTTTCTTCTGGGGTTTTGGACTTTTTTTGTAGTAGTTTTTGTCGCCTTTTCAACATTTGTTACGCTTTTCCCTTTTTCAGTGCTTATTTCAACATCCCAAATTTGACCCAAGGACAACATGAGGGTTAAATGAACCAAGAAAAGCAACAAAGTGAGGGTTCTTTTCTTTTCTTCGGTCCTGGACTAACGAAAACCAACCGTACGGTGGAGACGTGATGGGATCCCCGGTCTACGTCACAGGGAGGAGCGGCAGCAGCGGCAGGACGAAGGCCAGGGAGAGGAGAAGCGGCCGGTTGGACATTGCTGCTGAAGGGACGGGACGCTTCCTCCTGGGCCCATTGCAGAGCGGCGTGTTGCAGCAGGAGATGCAGACTGAGTTCAGCCTGCCGGTGCAGAACTGCTGGTAGCCAGAGGAGGCGATGAGGCAAGCCCCAGAGGAGGCACAGGACTTCCGATAATGGATTCCTGTGTGGAAAAAAACCCAAATTTGAAGTGTGTCCACGCTGAGAAAGCACCGTTATTGGCTGGTCATCCTTTCTTTCAGATGTTAAGCATGTTGCAAACAACAGATTAATTTCCCCTGCTGTGATTGGATGGCTTAGATTGAAGAAGTAACGTATAACACACTTGTGTTTTGCAATGCTGCAGCATTTTATTGCACTACAGGGCTATGGAGCGATTGACTTCCTGTCTGCTCTCATTAAGTCATGTTTGTCAGCGTGTGGTAGCCTATATGTTACGACACTGTGTATGCTTGTATGAAGAAGAAAAACTAATATACTGTAGTGTCCTAACTTTCTTTTATTGCACTCCGGAGCCACTGACTCCATTATCAAGTGTTGTTTCTCCATCTAATATATATTGGTACATATTGTTTCTATCACAGGCTGTGTCAGGTAATTTATCATTCAGGTGGCATTTCTATTGAAATTAAATTTTCCCGTTAGACAAGAAAAACATTTTATTAGATCAAATTCACACACATTCAATCTCTGTTGGCAGGATGGTCCATTATCTGGCAATGTTATTTATTGATGAAGGAGGATAACTATGTAACTTGTGTTTGTCATACACATGTTTCTACCGGAAGTATCAGCGATCAGCTACCATGTGTGAAAAGCAGGTCTGTAGCATTGAAGATTTATGACTCAAGGACATCACACAAAGCTATGATTGCAGCCACTGAACCTGAAATCTTCAAATTACAAGATAGTGTGTCTAAGTACGAAGCCAGCTGTCTTATACCCCTCACATCACATGGGCTATGTAAAGTGTTCACCTTAAACAAAACCCTTGACCTCAAGCTCTTGCTAAACATGCACATGTTCTGAACAAAGATTAGATGTAACATCTATGACCTAACATCCAGCGAGGCCAAGATAAAAAGCATGTACCTCAAATTCTGAAACCATAAAGAAATTCTTGGTTTCAGATTGAGGTGAACAAAAAAAGCTTCTCTTTTCTAACCTTTTAGAAAATGAGATTTTTTTTCATCAGAAATGAGGACTTGCCCTGGCTGTAGCTAACTGGCTTATTAACTCAGTTCTGGGAGTTTGTTTAAAATGCTTCACACGTTCATATTTTTAAACAATATTGTTCCTTTTAACGCTTTTTAAAAGAGAAAAAGGCATTTTGGATGAGAACTAACTGATGTAAGGTTATATTTGGTAACACAACAGGAATCTGGTACCGTCTGTCATTGCAGCCGCAGACTGACTGCGATGTAGTTTAGCGTCACTTTTCTACTATAAAATAATCACCAATAAAGGATTCTAAACCAAAATCTACACAACGGGACATGTTCCAGAAGCAATGTTATTAAAAATTGGGGAGAAATGAACAACAACGGCAACCTAGATTACAGGTTTCCCTGAGAGTATAGCATATGTAAACCCTGCACCTGCTCAACAGGGTTGAAGTGTTGCGACCTGCGCAGTAGTCTGTAGTGTATCTGTGGTGTAGTAGTGATGCTTGTGTTGATGTTGACACATGTACCTGGTTGGATCTAGCATCTATTTGTTTTAAGCAGATAAACACAGTTTACTCCATTCCTTATACTTTTGCTCTTTTGCTTCTGGTTTTGGAAAGGCTAAAAAAACAAAATTCCCATTAAAGTTAAGTCTGCACCCTGCAGGCGGAACCAATTTTATTTTCTGTAACACTGTGCAAAACTAATCTAATGTGTTGTTTGCAGCCAAAGGAAAGTCTTTGACGAATGAGCCGAATAAAGTGGTCCGGTGAGATAGTGTTCACTGGGGTTTTGGAGCAACACCACGGAGATGTCTCTTATTGAGCAAAAACAATTGAAGATGTAGAATGGGTCATGGAAAAACTAATGCGTTACACTTTCAGATGCTTTGTCTGCAAGACTGTGCTTTCTCTACACAGTCCATCCCCGCTCATGAATCAATGCTTCTCTCTCCATCTTTGAAGCTGAGCAAAGAAACAGAATAACAGATACCAATGCCTATTACACTGAAAACCAAAAGAGGAATTTGCTGTAACCTGCTCGGCCTCTTCTACTGGGTCAGCAAGCCACACATATGAGGACTTAAAAGTGTTTGGAGGAAAGCAAAATGGATGGCTGGGTATCCTTGATGAGTATTTTCTCTCATTTTAAAATGCCAACAGGTGCAAACATCACGGCTGACTTCATTCGCGGTTTACGTAGGTTGCATTTGCATGACTAGACTAAATGTCACATTATAACAAAAAATCTGTTTCTACAAGCGATATCTTTTTTGACCTGCGGATTTCCAGACAACCTTGTTTATGACTGTCTCGGCTCATCCCAGTAGAGACTTCAGAATTTATGTTAATTGCCTGCTCTGTTGTACATGAAGAAAATTGCAAGTGCTTAGCGACTTAATAATGTAGCCTACCCTATCTGAATGGCAAAGAAATAAAACGTAATGCTCAGAGGGCGTATAGCTTCCAAGGGCTGGGTGCTGCAGATACATGGGAAGCTGTGATATTTTTTACTTTTGGCTGGCCTAGCTTGTGTCTTACATCCTAAACAATCAATTTTATTTTTGGGATTATTTTTGGGCAATTTAACGCCTTCATTTGGACAGAACAGCTCAGACCTGAAAGGGGAGAGAGAGGGGGAATGAAATGCAGCAAAGGACAGCAGATCGGAGCCAAACCCGCGGCCACTGCGTCGAGGAGTAAACCTCAGTACATGGGCGCCCGCTCCACCAGGGCGAGCTAACCAGGGGCCCTCAATAATCAATCTTAAGCAACTCTGTCCTTCAAAGAATAAGAAAACCAAGACAGCCTACCTCCACCAAAGGATGCATAATGCTCCAAATGAGTATTTTAATAACAGAAAATACCTCAATCCACATCAGTCCCGAGCATTTATACAGATGCACTGTAAACTGGGTCTTACCATCGGGTTTGACCAGTACCTCCTTCTGGCACATGTCCTGTACATTGACGGTGCAGTTGACGATGTACTCCGGCGTGGAGCAGTCATTGTGCTTCATCTCCTCACACTGGTAGCACTGGATCTGAAGGGCATCTCCTGCAGCACGCAGCAGGAACAGGAGTGCAAAAAGATCCGATCATTAGTGCTATTGCAGACATAAATCCGGAAGATTCCTTTTTTTTCCTATGGATGAATATCATACATAAATAGCATACATTAATAGCCAATCACTTCTTCACAACTTAAAATAATTTGGCTTCAGCTACATCTGTTTTTTGTCAAATGCAGAATATAATTTCGGAACATTTTGGAAAATAGCCATAGAATTTGAAGCATACATGTTATATGTGAACAATGTACAGCTGACAGGCTGACCTATATACTTGTACATCGTAGGTACAGTGAGTCAGCAGACGGTAAACGTAGCTTAGCACAAAGACTGGAAAAAGCCAACTAATGTGCTGGAAGGTGGATTTTGTTACCTTTGGACAGAGGCAGGCTAGCTGTTTCTCCTGTTTCCAGCCTTTGTGCTAAGCTAAGCAAAGCTAAGCTAACCCGCCTGCTGGCTTACTGCACACTAAGTGGTAACTGTCTCTTCATCTAACTCTCAGCAAGAAAGCAAATAGTAGGCTATTTCCCAACTAGTTCAATGTCACCTATTTCCTGTTTTCCATGATTTCCTTTCGTGACAGCATACATTATGTTTGTCCTTTCAGAGTGTATTATATGTCATATTGTCATGCCATACATTTTGTGAATCCAATCTGTAGGCAATCGCTGTGTTCCTAAATCAAGCAGAGGCCTTTGTGCGAGAGGCTTTGATGGCGTTACACCTCCAAACAAGACGAATGGCACTCCATGAGAGTGCCATGTCATCTTCTCAATCTCCCCTACGCCCGTTATCAGAAGGACAGTGCCGAGGTTTTGTGACTTTACCAAGCACATGATTAAATCCTTCGCCAAGTCTAATTGTGTTTTTTCAGCCCTTTTTATTGGCTGTCTCATGAGTGTCAACAGAGAGGTTCTAGATTCACACATTGAAGTGAGAAAAACTGTAAAGAACGAAAATGGCACATCAGCAAAGCAGAATTTTTACTTTAACTTCCCTTTTAACCCATGGACTTTTATAGGTGATAAAGCTCCATTTACAATACAAACCAGCAGTAAGGGACTTGATGCACTCTGCCAGTGTAGAGATTGCCCGCATGAATTCCCATCCCCTGAGGTAGTAAAAATCTGAGTGTATGACTGCTGCAGCGTCTTCACATGAACCTAATATACTGCACTCCTCGTAGCTATTGCACATTTTATCAGATGCTTTTAAAGCTGCCTGGATGGGCTTTTCTTATGCCTGAAACCTCCTCATTCATCTGACTGTAGCCGTTATATTCGGTCCTGCAGAAACATCTGCAGAAATCAAACTTTGGAACCTAAAATGGAGAAGGTGTGTCTTGTCTTTTGTGAAGACAATATGCATGCCGTGCAACACTCCTCTGAAATATGCATGACATATTTTCACAACTCATTACATCATACAGTAGGTAATGGTGAGGTTTATCCATTTCATTGAACCTCTGAATATTTTTCAGAGCTGAGAATGAGTTTTATTACATCAGTCCGTGTTAATTGGCACACTGGCATGTTATATACAGCTGCTATAGGGTCAATTAGTATTTCTAAAAGATATTGGCATCTTATGTTAGCATTCCGTTACAACTTAAAGCTCTTTCTTTCCTAAATGTACCACACAGTATTTGAGTCCCCACCGACTTATATTAGTAGCCTAATCATTGAAATGGCTCCAAACATTAATCTCAACTGACAGCCGCATCAAACGCATCTGATAAAAAGGTCCACATATAACATCACAACCCCAGCATAATTACTTTAAACAAAGCAAATGTCTGAAAGCTCCATCCATCACCTGGGAGGAGATTATGAAAACAAAAAAACTTGTTTAGGGGGGGAATATATGTCATACTCAGGCAGAAAACAGAGGATGACATGAAAATAAACAAAATCATTACACCTTCTGTATTCAGAATGTGCAAAACCAATATGTTCTGATTGCAATCCTGTTAACTGAAATCACTTTAGGCTCTCCGCGATAACAATATAATATGATCAAAATCAGACACAGGTGTCGGAACACCCCTGGAAATAAGAAATGGCACAAAAAGGCAATATCTACATATTCTTTTCCAATAGGCTACTTATACTGACAAGAAGAAGACCCCTCAGTAAAAAAATACATCACCTAGAGTAGAGAAACCAGGTCATAATCAGGTTTAAGGGTGTTATTAGACTGAGTCTGTGTTTCTACATGTTTCCCTCTGTGCCAAAACAGCGCAGAGGAGTCCAGCAGAGCACTGCTTCTTCAGCGCGCAACACCAGCACCAAAAACGCAACATTACTGTCCTTTATTTATGTTCCTTAAGTTTCCACCAAAAGTATATAAAGTCAGCCACTACATGTTTGTATTGTATTCAGATCTGGACGCCCGATTTTACGCACAGACTTTACATACTTTACGCAAAGGAAATTATTTACCAAAAGGCAATAGTTCTGTTTTCTAAATTGAATTGGCTTAAAAATGGGAACAGTATATCCTGAATGGATGCAAAAAACTATCACTAATGTTTTGCACTATTGGCATTTACCTTCTGTTGCGCAAGGATCTAGATAGAAAGGAAGGAAGGACGTTAGCACACATTACACATATTACATTGTTTTTGTTGCATACAAGCTGGACACATGCGCTCCACACTGCGCCTCCACACGCTGACTGAAACGGGGCCGCTGTATCTCCAACTTGCGACCTACCTGCGTCGAGAAGGACTCCACATAAAGTCGCAAAAACGAGAAGACGCATTCTCTCCGAAATGACTCTCGGAGGGGAAACATCAGATCAAATGAACTTGTTTAGGTGGAGGCATGGAGGACGCACCGCCCAGACAAGGATCCGCTCATGCTCTCGCGTGGCTGGTTTGGCTGAGGTGAGAGCAAAAGCTCCGCAAAGTGTGAGGAGTCTCTTCTTCTGTCGAGCCCAACTGGAGACAGATCCACAGCGCACAAATCATAAAGCGCACCACGTGACGGGAGCTCGCAGTTGTCTTTTTCACTTCTCACTCGGTTTGTCTTCATGCGCAGATGACGGATTATAGGTTGGTATTTTTCTAGTTTTATGACATTTGAATGATATTTCTGTGCTGAAAAGTTCAGTGAATTTCTATTAACATGAGATATTCCTTTCAATATCCTCTTATATTAGATCTTCCCTGTAACATGTAGGCTACAGGTTATATTAGGACTTCAGTGTGCCAATAGCAACAGAGGGACCTTTAAAATGATCCCTAATTCTTCAAAGACTTTGGTTTGATTCTACTTTTCACTGACAAATGATACAAAATAATTAATCACATAATGCCAGTTTTTCATTAGTTTTGTATTTCTAACATATACGGTAGGCCCTGTTTTATAATGATATATAATGTTGTTGCTCAAGTATTTATTTAGATTTTCCATTTAATTACTCCTATATTTTTATCGTATTCCAATGATGGTCAATGACTTTAATAAGTGCCATTTAGTGTCATTTTATTAACTTTTCTCCTCCTTTGGGTTATCTAATTCTACTGCTGTTTGAATGTGTTTTTATGATCATTTATGATGATTTTTATGATTTACAACATATTGAGCCTATTACTGTATGGAGAGGCAAACAGAGAAATAAATCATCTAAGCGTGCGTAAACTAATTGCGTTTATCTATACGCACATAATTACCCATCAAGGGACTAATGGTTGTGAATCCCTCCGCGGTGTTGGAGCGACCTATCGCCGGCTCTGAGCTCCAACTCCTGCTGCCAGACTGGGAGTGGGAGCGGTGATTACACGCGATGCCCTTGGGGTGAAAGATTTCGGGTTTCCTCTAAAACCTTTATTTCCACAAAGAAAGAATACATGAATCACCTGGTGACGCACGTGAACACACACGCACGCACACACACAAACACACACACAAACACACACACTCACACTCACACAAACACAGTGCTGTAGGTCCATCTCATTATACTACTCATTATACTAGCTTGGCACATTTTAGACACACACACACACACACATTTAGAGAGACACACACAAACACACACACACAAATACACACAAACACCTTGCAGCTCAGTTGGAAATAGGAAATAGTATCTCATATTTATTTAGGAAATAGTTACTTACATAAAATATAGCATTAAAGTCTGGTGTAACAGACAAAATTGCACACAGTAATAATAATAATAATAATAATAATAATAATAACATTAATAATAATTACCAAAGTAACACTGCTGGTAACCATTTCTCTTTACAAAGGAACCAGGAACATTTAAGGTGAAAGGTGAAGCATGATAATCACACTACAGTCTGACAGTACAAAATGTGGGTATAAATACTGGACATCTAGAAAAATACACAAGTCCTATTCAGACTCTCTTCATACAATATTAACAGTTTCATAGAAAAATTGAAACACGCAGTCGGCTCTGTTGATTAGCACCAGCTGGTCAAATTCCAGGTAGAAATTTATCATAACGTCACCTAAAAGTTCAAATATGTCTTTAAAATAAAGTGATAAAATATTTTAGTATTACCTCTTATTGATCAAAATAAAGATTTTGCTTTAAACAAGAACCCCTAAAGAATTCCATCAGAAAACAAGACATTTTCAAACAGTAGACTAAAACCTCGGTTGAATGATTGGCAAACAATTTACATATTTTTTTCTCTCATTTGCATATATCAATCAGCAATGCCCGTTCTGATATTAACTTATAGCGATTTTATATACAACATAATATACAACCATGAATGGAAAACTGAGGTGTGGAGAGTTCGGGTACGCTACAAGAGACTATAAACTAGTTGTTTGGATTCTGGAGTTTAGCGTGAGGAAATAAAAAAAAAAGATTACCAAGTTTTTTGTGTTGGTTGACATTTTCCTGATGGCTGCAGTCTAAATAAGTAAGTCCAGTATGTTCCCTGAGCTACTGAAACGTTGGTCGTTTGCTGTATCTGTGTACCTGTCAGACACTGAGAAATCATCTTTTTAGTTAATATACCACGTGGAAACATAAGATGCTTGGCTTTAGTTGACATCATTAGACAATATGCTGCTAGAAATGAGTATTGATTGCTGAATGGTGATCGTGTTCATGTCATTTGAAGAACATTTTGCACAATTGTCTGTTTTCTTTGCCGTTATCCGCTGCAACGGCTCAAAATAACACAAATATGAGATAGGCAACTAGGCAACGTATTTAGCAGCAAAACATAAAATCTTTTTTCTATCAAACAGGAATGCAATCAAAGCAACAATTTTGTTGCATTTGTACGCCCGTGTTGCCTATCAGCGTTGCCCCAAGAAACCGCCTTGCGTATGTATCACTGCTTGAATAATCGTTCACTTTACACAAACTTTGTACAGTATTTGTTACAGTGCAATGATAAGAAGTTCCCCAGCATGGGGAGAAAAAAATGCAATGAAACAACGTTGGGTATTGCTGTCCAGTCCACCACACCCAGAGTCAAACTATCAAAAGTCCATGGTTTGGTGTTTGGGTTT
The DNA here is from genome assembly GCF_008692095.1 of Etheostoma spectabile. Lineage (NCBI taxonomy): Eukaryota > Metazoa > Chordata > Actinopteri > Perciformes > Percidae > Etheostoma > Etheostoma spectabile. The sequence continues at coordinate 1,511,445 of NC_045756.1, forward strand.
AGGTTTCATCCTCGTATCCTCAAGTGCTTTGTGTTGTATGTAGAGAGGACGGGGCTCCGTATGTTGTGGCGGGGCAGGAGTCCAGATCCAAAGGGACCAATTGCAGAACAAACCAAGTCCGATTAAAGTTTTTGTTTTACTTTTTGAGTTACGGCAAATACCAATGCTTAGGGTTTCCAAAAGCTTAGATGAGAATCTATCTGAAAATCCACTCAGAAGATAACTCAAAAAAGGAAACAAAAGTGGCAAAGCTTGACACAAGATTTTAGAGGACTGGTCTGAAAACCAGGTTTGAGACTGGACTCTAGCGCTACAGCCCTGCCTTCTTACTTGTTGCCCCTACACTTCGTTGGAGCCCTGACTGGTGCAGGAGGAGAAGCTGTCGTACAGCGAGTCGCTGAGGGAGCCCACAGGATCCGCCCCAGGCTTGCTAGAGAAACTGGAGGAGGAGGGCTCGTCCGCCTTGCAGCAGTCCTCCCTGCTCTTTCCTGCGTCGGCGTGGCAGTCTACTCTGCGGCTGCCTAAGCTGGTGTCTGGGTACAGGCTGCTGCTGCTGGAGCTGCTGTGGTTCAGGTTGTTCAGGGACTCCAAAGAGAAGTCGAGAGAGTCGGGCTGGGCACTGACGGGCGTCTTCTCCATGGGAATCTCCTTCTGCACAGCAAAAAAGGAACATAGATCAATAGAGGGCTCCAAATATGATAATTAATGTAAAGAAGTATAATTTGCTGCATCTTGAATTGTTAGACTTGGGCAAGTCACCGAACCCCAAATTGTGTGTTAATTTGTGTGAATGGCAGCCTTGGCCACAGTGTTTGAATGTGTGTAAATGGTGAATTGTTCCAGTACACTGTAGAAGGGTTTTAGGCAGAAAAGCGCTATATAAATATAAACGTATGCGACACTGTTTATAGATCCCAATCTCAAATTCATGTGCACTTACTTCTGTTGCTTTGACATACACACAATGAACTCAGAGGACAAAAGTAAGTCTAACATTGCATCATGTAACTTTTCTTGTTTGCAGTGTTGTTCTGCAGAGCAATAAGACTGCTTGAGAGCATCACAGCAATCTATATTGAGATTTTAATCACGCTCAAGGACCAAATGTATGTCTTGGGGGTTTGGCAGGGGTGCATCTCTGAGCGTTTGGGCTCACCCACTCTCCTTGTTATATTAATATTGTCACATGATGTTTAATTTCTTTTGCACAGCCTGTGGCATTCTGCTTGATGAATTGGCGCATGTATGACACCCCAATTCGTATGCCATTATTGGGGTGTTATAAGACGCATACTTGTTTTTTAGCGTGTATATCAACGCCGTTTGGGCTCCATTGACTAACATTACCTTGCAATTGCGTGTTAATTTACGCTGTAGCGAATAGTATGAAAGGGCGAAAATCTGCATAGGGATGTTGGTGGGCATGTTGGATTAGAATAGTCTGGAATATGTTACTCAGGAGAAATGGAGCGTGTAAAGCAGCTATCTGTTAGCACTGCTTTAATTAGCAGGAACGGTTTCATCCTGAATGTGCTCATGATTAGAGTGACTACATGTGCTCAAAGTTGTGACAGTTGAGAGGGTATTAGAATTGAAGAGTGTTATCTTCGCGGGCCTTATCACTAGGCCTGTCTTGTTGGCTTTTCAAGGGCACACGCCATTTGGCAACTTGGCAGCGATTAGACTCAACAACAAAAGTGCAACCATCTGCTTCTATGGTACTTGTGACATGACTATGCCACATCATTGCTACTGACCCTTGCTACAGATGAGAACAAAACAAAACCCAAATAGCTAAAAATACTCAGTTGTTTATATCATATTTAAGTATTCTACGTGATTTCTACTGTATGTCTCAAAAGGCACTTTCGGGAGCTGATTACTGCAGCAATCAGCTACAGAACCTCAGAAGCTCTAAACTAAATTCTCTGGGTAGCTGTATTGTGCTTTAGCACTTCCAGCCTGGGAGAGCAGTTATCTACAAAGGTATTTTTGCAGAGGTAAGTACACAGAGTAATAGCTGGAAGGTCCAGGACACCTCTAGGGACGCTCCAAACCTGGACCATTCAGAATTTTGCTCCAAGGTGTAGCTCCCATCAGACCTGAATCCAAAACTACTCCTCACATAGGGTAAGCATGACCAGTGTAGACAGTGTTGCCAATAGTTCAAGAGATACAACTGGAGGAAACTAAGAAGACATTTAAAAAATGGCACAACTTTTGGAAGAGAGGCTAGGCAAGTTGTTCAGAGATTTAAAACATCTAAATGATGTTACTTCGCCCTGGCACAGGGACAAACAATTACTGCAAAACAGCTGGGAGGAGATGGGATGGGAATTAAATGTGAGTTGGGTGGTATCGAATGAACAATCTGCAGAAACTCAAACTTTAAGCTGCCTTCTCATGGATATATTGTTTAACTATAATGCCAAAAGACACATGGAAACATGAGCTTTGATGGTTAGATTGTTTCAAATAGATGCATTTATTTTTTATATATTTCGTACATTGAGTGAGCATAAATGAGCTTTTAGTGTCTTCTTCCAGGGAAAGTTGACAGTGTCAGTGGGCTCCATAGATAAGCTGCAGCCACCTTCCCATGGTTATTAAATAGTATTTATAAAATGAAATAAAAAATAAACACCCTCGTATACAGTTTTCTCAGTCTGGCTTGGTTCATTTCTAGAAATTGGGCTGAGATCTACTATTCCCTAACCTGCTACCTTCCTGCAGTTTCCATAATGCTTCCTGACGAGTTTGTGTTTGCATTCCGCTGTATGTTCGGTGACATGTGTAGGTGGAGAGAGTCCAAACAATACTAATTGTTGTTTTCAGTCCTGTTCCTCACGGGCCTGAAGCCTTGTTGGTTGCCTCTCCTACCAGCTAGTTAATTGCATTCACCTGCCAACCCAGGTGTGAACTCTTCTGTGAGTGGGGGGCTGGAATGGAGCGCTCAGAGCCCAGGGGCCCAAGTATGAGAACAAGAGGAAGAAAAATATGAAGGTAAATATGTGAGAGTGCGTAGATGCGATGTGAACACTTGTATAATATGATTTGAGAGCTTGTAGAAAAAATTCTGTACATGTATTTTTTATTTTTTTTCTCACTTCAGTCACTTTACCAGTACAACTACAACTCAGTGATTACAACCTCTCGAATCGGTTACTGCAGTGTGCTCCCTCGCATCACACAGCGGCGAGTCTGCGCTCTCCACTTTTGCAACACTTCTTGCGATACATTTGGTGCAAAACTAATTTGTACCTGTGGACTTAGTGTGTGGAGCTCTGAGCCGACAAGACGGGGGGGGAAAGCAGGGTTTCTATCGCCAGATGAGAGACAACTCTGTCCGGCTTATTTTTGTAGCATGGAAGCTAGCGTTAGCTAACAAATAGCCAGCCCGCTTCTAAATACTGTAAATACCTTTTAGCTATCTCAACACTTTAACAGTCCAACTGAAACACTGCTCCAGGTCCTGCATCAGTGGGGCTTGGCCAGCGTGGAAACATCGCTAGAAAGCTCCGCTACCGACCTCAACCTGATCTGATCTCCAGCGGGACACGGAGAGCCCCAGACCTGGTAGCAGCGGCACAACCTCCCTGGAGCCCACCGCCAGTGTTGGTGGAATAGCACGCTAGCGTTAGCGAACTGTGGGAATATTTGTTTGAGGTTGGGCAAATTATTATCAAAATAAGGAGTGATTTATATAAATGTGTATACAAAAATTCTAGTTTTCATTATTTACATTCTCTGTAAAACTTTAGACAAACTCCAAAGTGAACCCGTTAAATCAACCTAGTGCTCTGCTGTGGTGTATTTTGATGAAAAATCAACATTCCACCCGAAAATCAGACTAAACCCCATTAGTGAATCGGATGTGACCTTTTTTTCAGAATGCACGGTCACAATAAGTCTGTCAAGAAGACAGAATCAAAAGAAATGTTGAAAGAAAATGTGCCCAAATGTGCCATGATATAAAATGTTGAGTAGATTTTTGAAGGTGCCGAGGTTGAGTTCAAATTAAGCACAGGTGTTGAATGCAGATAAGACTTGTTGAATTTTACTTCCCACACCCACACACTGCTTTTCATGAGACTATTTTTACATTATTGTCGGCTAGGAAAAGATGTCGTTTCATGGCCTCGGGAAAGGAAAGAGTGCATGACGTGATGGGGATCAGTGATTAGCAGAGCTGCATGACAGTGAAGAACAGTTTTCAGGTCCTGACTCTCTCAACTAACATCCCCCCCCCCCTTTCTATATCTCGTTTTGGTCCGAAACAAGAAGAAAGAAAGGTAATGGCTGTCCCGCCAATCGCTGATTGGATTGGATTTCGGAGGAACACAATTACCAACGGATCGAACCTTCCCGGTCTCTGTACCACCTGAGGCTTCAGACAAAATGATGGCTGCACACATAACTGAGGCTGCAGGCAGACGTCTCAGCGAGAGCTTCCCACTTGAAAACACGAGGGCCGAATCAGCAATTGGTTCTGCATCGCATGTCAGTAATAGGATGTCTAAACTCAAATTCAGTAGACCTAGTCGCTACAAAAGCTTACTGAAAGGCTCTTTTATTGTGACTTGAACAAGATATATTTTGCATGTGCTTTAAAGTTAAAATCCTTCAGATTTTTAAATGAAATCAAATTCCACTTTTTGGTACTATTTAAGGTTAAGCATTTGTTTCTGCCATTCCTTGTACTTACTGTACATTAATTAATTATCTCTCTGTTTTAGTAGTTTTGATCGTAAGTGGCGGAGTCCGCCATTCCCACACTGAATTCAGATTACACAGGCAATTCTCAGGACATTAGGAATGTACATAATCCATCACAAGTTTTTTTTTTAAATTGATATCATCCTCAGCCACCGCTGAACAGAATATTTACTACTGCTGCTAATTCACGTTAAGCGTCCAACCGGCGAAACACAGAGTGGCTTTTGTTGAGAAGCAGACACAGGAAACCTGCACTGATGTAAGTGCTGAGCGGGATTGTTCTTCAAATATATGCCTACTAAGACAAAAATAATTTTTTGACATTTTGTCATCAGTGGATGGGATTTTTACAAGATAGTAATAAAACACATCCATGTGATGATAGCAAGATGTCTTTGTCTACTTGAGGCAACACAGCCAAAGTTTGGTTTGACACTTTCAAGTTAGAAGTAAAGGAAGGTAAATGGAAAACTCACATTCTGGCTATTGATTGCTATTCCTAGAATTTTGACAGAGTTATACAATCTGAATCCAAACACTGTGTCCATTATATTGTGTATTCCAAGACTGATTCCGATTAATATTACAATGGAGACGATGGTGAATAACCAAATTAAAGATGTTGATTGTCTCAGAATATGTGTCAGCTTCGCCACAATCATTGTGCAAATAATTTGATGGTGGGATTCCATTTCTGGCTCTGCCTGACTCCTGAATTATCCT
>NC_045756.1:1516893-1551508 GCF_008692095.1 Etheostoma spectabile
ACTATCAATCTGACATCAACTCAAGCATAGCGCATATTCCTGCAGTTGTAGTTATTTGTAAGCTGATATAGTTTTGGTTATCCAGTGGCCTTTTTCAAATTACATGTCAACTGAAATGTTCCTGTTCCTTAGCCATGTAATCATTGCCCAGGGTAACACGCTGGTCCCTGCTTGGGGAGATGCTGTGCATGCTGATTTGTTAGACACTGGTTTTGGACCTGGGTCACATTAACCCCAGGAATCTCCCTACCTTTACTGATGCTACGCCTTGGCACAAGTTCAAGACTCTCCTGCAGGAATTACTTTTTTCCTTTGTTCAGACAAAGAATGGAAACAGGGAAAAGAAAAGAGGGAAAAGCAGAAAAGAAATTATAAAGAGATGAGAATTTCGGGAAAGGGAATTCAAGGAATCAAAAGAAATGTTAAGAACAAAAGCGGGAGAAAGTCAAGTGAGAACAGATGAAGAGAGTTGTACAAGAGAGACAGAAATAGAGAGAGGCAAAACTGAAAGGGAGACAAGCAGAGACACATGGGAGGAAGAGAGACTCGGAGGAAGAAGAGGATAGAAGCAGAAGGGGGCGGGGGCCGCCGTTAGCAGGGCTGTCAGGTGCTGTCAAGATGATGAATTGGAGGCCAGTGCGGGCTGTGAGGGCTCTGATGGGAGCCGCTAAGCTTTACATCACTCTCCTGAGTGTTTGTGAAAGGTTATTAAAGGTGCTTAAATCACCGGGGCTCTGACACAGGCCCACTAACAGCCACCAAAACTTCCCCAAACTGCCGCCAATGACAACGTCTCCCGAGTCAAAAAGCTCCCGAGCCACGACAAAGGGTAAAGCGTGCACGCAAGTACGGACGTGCGCTGTGAGGGTGGGAGGTGATGACATGTGGATGGATTGTCTTTTTTCAAAAGAATAATGTAGGCTAAGTGGGTTCAGCAGCAATCATCCATCATTATGGCTGCTTCACATTCTAGGAATAAGGTTACTGTCAAAATGAATGCCAACTTTGGCTTTGAATGAAAGCATATTGAGTCTTGTTTTCTTACAATAGGAGAGAAAGGGAATTTTTAAGTAAAGTCAAGAACATTTCTTCGGCACTAACTCCCCTAATCTAAAAAAAAAAGATAAAGAAACTTTTCTCTAGAACACTCCTAAACACTCCTGTAATTTCCGTTACAGATGGATTGAAATATTCTCATACACTATGCAAAAAAGCTACAGGAAGTGGTTTATGGGGTTTCTTAAAACATTTTTATTGATGCATTAATATATAAGCAACATTTAAGTGTTGTAGCTGGTCAATTTTGAGCTACTTTCAACCACCAGAGTGCTCAAGTAAAGTACAACTACCACAAAAATGTTCTTAAGTGTCCTTTCCACCATCACTTGCAAAGGCTAATGTTTTGACAGGACAGGACATGAGGCCAGGTTGTTTTGACCTCTTAGCTTTGGTTCAGTCCCTGTGAGCACTGTAGGCTACCCAACTACCCCTCAGAAATGTAGCCTACCGCGTCCAATTAAATGACAGACAGGTTTGAGGACGAGACAAAGAGAGTTTGCTGGATGTGTGTTGTCTCTTGCATGTCAGCTAATGGAGTTGTGCTTGCGGCTTGGACGCACAGCACCGCATCGAACAACATATCTGATTCGCTGCCTCTCCGCCGAGACTGGGATCAAAATCAAAAATCTCTCTTTTGCGGGAGCCTCGCATCCAGATCAAGTGCGAGCGCTCAACTTTGTTTTGTTACTGTGAGACTCTCCCTCATAAAATCCTATAATACCTGATTGAAATTCTCTTCTTGCCTGGGGAGGTCAGACCAGGACAAGGACACCTTCGCAATGGTGTTTACTCGCTGGTCTTTCTACTCAGCAGCCAAACAAGCCATATTTGTCATTTTTCTTGTATAATGAAAAATAATGGTGTAACATAAGCATATTCCACCTTCCACCTAGAAATTCAGCATACTTATTCAATTTTATGGTTACTTTACAGCCATATATCTGAGCCTGATGTTCCAGAGTGACACCAAAGGTCACGAATAAAAAACACACAGAATAAATTCTGATTTTTTTCTCTCCCCTCTCATACACAATTGTGTTTTGAACTTGTATTGAGTCAGATCTTTTTTTTTCAGGATATGGATTTTTGTGTGAGGGTGGGTGTTGGGGTGGCAGCAGTGTAAGTGAGGCGAGCTCGGCTGTCCCACAGAGCCGGGCCACGCAGGCTGGAGGCCATTTCATGGTCTCTGATTCTCATTTGTCATTCAGCAGCGTTAAATACTAATAGGTAAACACTCGCTGACACAATAGGGCGAGGCGATCGAAAGCAATTAGCCGGGGTTTTTTCTATGAAAATCTGCAAACAATTCCAATGGTTACAAAGAAAACCTCTGAGTTCAGCGAAAGGTAAAGTTGACATTGCAACTCAACAAGACTTTCTTTGCCCATTTGAAAAGTCAACGTCTATGACATAGAGGAATGGTAAAGAATTCAATTCAGTCATCGTTAGGCCTCTGCTCCAGGGAAGGAAAAATTATGCAAAGCCTATAACAGTGTGTGTCCCTGTATCCTGGGAAAACTTTCATTGAGGGCAGGTGCTATTTTTCTCTTAAGTCTATTAAAGCGCTCATATTATTCTCATTTTCAGGTTCATAATTGTATTTAGAGGTTATATCATAATAGGTAACATAGTTTAATTTTCAAAAAACACCATTGAAGAACACAACAGGAGCATGAAATGGAGCTGTGATTTTGCTGGTACTAGGATCCAACCCCCTAAATAATTATATTAATAATAATAATAATAATAATAATAATAATAAGATTAATTATTTAAAAAAATAATCACCTTAACAAAAATACAACAATCAGTGACTTGAATATATTGCACAAAAATGTTCCTTTTACTTTCAGTTAACAAGAACTTGAGCAGCACATGTTAAATATCTCAATAAGCATCTTCAAATATACCTGCGCAGCTTTCTGGATATTATAAGGGAGAATAATGACCAATAAAACGCTTAATAGGAATCAGCAGTATGCCTGTAAAGCACTTTCCTTTTAAAAGTATAACCAATTAGGTGTGAATAATGAGCTGTATTAGTACTCACACTGAGCCTGTCTCTTGCTTTGCCATCCAGGGATGACTCCTTCTGCAACAGGTTGTACTGAGAAATCCTTCTGCTGTCCTTTTCCAGATGTGAGTACGTATCGTGTTGGTAGTAGTCCATGATCAACAAGGATTTCTCCACACTGCTTCGCTTCAAGGTCTCCTCATTCTGGTTGACTGTGGACGGAGGAATTTTTTACAACAGAAAATGAGGCAGAGGAACTTAATAAAATGAACTTCACAAATCATTGGTGACTTAGATTATCCAGCAGACCTGAGTCCCTCTTAGATCTGTTGATCAGGGTCCTTTGGGGTGAGCTTCCGGTTCCCTCGGCTTCAGTCTCGGTGTCGCTGCTACTCCCCGAGTAGGTGGACACTTGCAGGGCTCTTTCCTTTAAAATACACAAATGAGATATTTCTTAAGACTCAGACCAGCATGTTTATGTTGCCAGTGGTGTAAAGAATGTATAAATAATGTATAAAGAATGAAGAATGTGAACAACAAACATCTTTAAATACAGCTTTGCGCAATTCTTTCCCAGCCAATTGTTGGCAAACAACAGGGTTTTGAAACTTTTTTAAGACCTGTAAATATGTACATTCTGAATACTTTGACACAGAATTGTTCTTATTGTAATGTAAATGACTTACCCCGGGCATATCATGGTCATGGGCTTTCATCTTCCTCTCACTTTCCTTCTTTTTGTCCTCTGTGGAGATGTTGCTGTGTGGAGCACAAAGACTCAACCTCTTTGTCCTGATTGCATCTATAAGTCAAAAGAGACAAAAGAGAAATGAGTCATTAAGGGGCACAGTAAATAACCCAAGCGGTGACCACCTAATGTTATGCAAATAGACAGTGGAATAGGAAAACATTGTTTGAATTTTTCCAAAGTGACAATCTTTCCTTCAGCAGACAGGCTGATGAAACACAGGATGAGAACATCCATTCAAGCAAAACCAATCCAGCTGCCAACACGTCCATTTTTCTGCACATATGAATGGAGCTGCACAGTATCCAAGCCATCAAATATTAATGGTGTCCACCCTGTGATTGTTCCCCGCCATGACTCCTGGCAGCCCAGATATAACAGCTTTCTGTCGGCCCCGGAATGACAAAGTATTGGCTTATTATCACTTTGCCTACTGCTGTCTCGGACACACTCCAATTTAATCGTCTCTTTTAACATTCAGCCGCATTACAATAACAGTCCGCTTTTGGCCAGTGCTCCGCCTCAGTCTGAAAATCTGCATCAGGATCATAAAGGTCCTTTTGCTTTCTTCCCCTCGCCTATTAGGAAGCAAACAGTGTGACAGACGCTGCGCCTTCTCTGCCATCCTTTATGACAATATAAAAGGATAGAGGCCTAAAACATGCGATAAAGATGCACATGTATGTTTGAATCAATTTGTACCAAGGAGAAAATCAACAGGAACCTCTCTCTCTCTGTTTGCAGTTGTGACTCAAATTGCTGCCCCTGCAGTACCACCGCAGCACTACGTTGAAATAGATGCAGGCTAATGTCCTGTAAGCATAAAACCCTGGGCGTGATCGCTCATCCCTGTGTGTTATTGTAGGTGTAATCAGCCATCTGATTGCATCCTAAACGCCATTATTCTGTTGTGCATCACAAAGAACGCAGAGGCGCCTTATGATCTACTATATGGCTGTGTTGACGTGCTTATCTGATTGCTTCCGTTAGCTCTCCTTGGGGGCAGGAAGTGTATAGGCTTCCATAAGGACACAGAGTCCTTAATCATCTCAGCGGAGCATAAGACGTTAGTGTTGATGCATTAGCTTCAAAATTAGCTGACCAAACAAGACTCTTCTTTTAGTCAGAGTCTAATAATGTGAACAACGTCCTCTTGTCTGGCGCCCTTGAGCAATCTAGAGGAAAATTACAGTGACATTCAATGTTTCACTTACCTTCTGAAAGGTTAAACAAACTGTCGCAGGGTTTCAAGCTTTGGCACTTTGCCATCTTGCAATAATAATAGTAACGCTTGCAATAGATAATAGTTTATATAAACGGTTTCTCAACTTACATGATGCTGCTAATTCGGGCAGGCGGCTCTGGGTATCTTGTGCGTTGCTGCTGCAGGTCACACTGGACTCCGACAGGGAGTGACCCATGCTGGCAGGGGCATGCAGGCGGGATTTTGAGAGGGAAGGCACTTTCACATTAGGTTGTGAGGGGTCTGGGTAAGAAGAGGGAGGCTCCCGATTGAGATCAGAGGAGCAAGCGGTCACCCCATCGGGGCTGGATTCAGATTTGGGGATGTGGCGACCGCTGGCCCGGGTTACGGAATCGGGGAGAGGGAAGGTGCCGATCCCGCTGTCCAAGGTTCTCATCTGACAGCTAGAGCCTAAGGTGAAAGGGAGAGTAGTGTGATGTCTGGGAGAAGCAGGGCTCAACAGCAAAAGAAAAGAAAGGAGGGCTTGGGTTCACATGCAATGGAAAGGGTTGTGAGTAAAGAGGGCATCTGTAGCAGGTTCAGTTCACACGTGACCAATAGGAAAAAGAAGAAAAGACAGCATTTTTATTTGATTTTGTAATAATTAATGTTCTTATCAGACTATTTTATAGAAGCATTTGTAGCTATTTCACTAACAACAGATGCACAATTCTAATACGATATGACAAGAAAGCACCTGCTGCCAGCAATCCTAAAGAAAATTGAGGGCTTGAGGGCACGTTCCTGCAAATCATCGGAGTGCATGCTGGGTTGTAATTAGCCAAAATGACAGCAAGTATCAACAGATGGATGTTGTTTGGAAGCCACAGTATGCAGAGCCTTTAGTCAGGCTGGAGCAGATGGACGGCCATTCCGATCAGCCCAGGTCCTTGTAACTGTGAACGCTAATGGCCAACAGTTACATCAGCTAATGAGTTGTGGTTTGCAACTCTTTGCTGAGACAGAATTTGTAAAGTGACAAGGCTCGTAATGTTCATTATAGTTTTTTGTTCTCCCACTGTTGGCCTGAGAGATGATGAATCTCCTGCAGCTTTCAGTTTTGTCTTTCAAACTATTGGTGGATGCTGGAGAAAAACACAGTATACTCATTCCTTCTCTGGATAAAAGTCCTCTCTGAATACTGTAGGGGATCACAGTTGAGTTTCAAAAGCGTTCCAAGGAGGGATCACATTTACATTTGAGTTTGAAGCTTAAACTATTGATCCATTTTCTCTTATGTCCCTGGGTGAGATTAGTAATGCTCCACAGTAACAACTATGTTCTCCTGAATGCCAAAGAATTGTCAGTAAATTCCCAGGTGAGGGAATTTAAAGAAGTTATATCAAGCTTTTTTTAAGGAATTCAAAAAATGTGAGCAATCAATTTTTTTTTTTTTGTGTATGTTTAGTTTTGATCTGACTTGCTTCTGACATCCAACACTGTTTTGTGCATGGAGAACCTGTGAAAATAAGTCCTTAGGGTTTGGATGAACACATACACTGTGTTCTTTGGGCAGATGGCCTGTGCGAATATCTACAGTGAGTCAGCAACAAGAATAAAACTCCTGATCCTAGTTCATGATGTAGTTGCCATGCAAGCAAATAATACACAAGTGCATATTTGTGTGTGAGAGAAAGAGAAAGCCAGAGAGAGTCATGGATTACACAACTGAATAATTGAATGCCAAGCTTGGTTGTTCAAAATGTCCCCTATAACCAAACTATAACAAGGTCCGCAGTAATTCTACCCAGAGGCAACAACAACTGGACATAATGTAGTTTTTCATGAGCTCCCTATCACACCCTCCAGGGTTTAAGGGGAAAAAGCTGGTTTGTTAATACCTCCATAGTGCAAAATGGGCTTAATGCAATGAGGAGATGTCAACAGGAACAGAAAGAGTAATCACATCAACGACCATAACCTCATCTAGGAGATATTTCTGTGTCAGCAATGAGATAAAAAAAAATTTACACTAATTCTAAAGTCCCATTTCCACAATATATTCCACAATAGTAGCATGGGTCATTAGAGTAAAGATCAAGCAGCAAGATCTCTGCAAAATGTTGCAATAATTCCCTTTTTTTGTGGTCCAGAATGACGCTTTGTATCATCGTGTGGGTTGCTTGTAGCCCTTTGAGTTTCCAAAACAGAGTAAAGGCTAGGAAACCAGAAGCACCTAGTGAAATAATTGCTGCATCATTGATATTGATCAACAATACCATCAAACCCCTGCAGATATATACTAGGGTCTGTGCTATGGGCCAGTCAAAATGTTATTTATTGTCCCTTTATAAGAAACCATACTGCCTCGAGGGAAGTTCTGCTGATACATAACTGGCGTAGAGTGTAGAGTGAACTTCAAAGTCCACATTCATAACATGGATTTTGCTCAAGCGGCTTGCATTATAAAATGGCTGGATGTAAACTATTTGTATGATTGATGTGCTTGTCTGGCGTTAGGCCTGTGAATACTGCACTTTGGAGATCCGTGACATTAAAGCAGCGCTGAGGAGCAATGAGCAGCCACAGCTGAAACCTTTATGAAATATTTATTTCATACCGTCTGAACGTACATAGCTGAATGTAAAAAAGGCAGCATGTTAATCTGAATACAGAAACAATTAAGCGTTTCGTTTTTGTCACGGTGGCTGGGACCCATCGAGAGCTCATTTCCACACTCTTGACATTGTTTGATAAGCGACTTTGTCAAACCTAAATAAAAGAACACAAAACTGAAGCTATGATTATTTCCACCAACACCTACCAAAATATAGTTTAATTATATACAACAACTGGCTATTGTGAAGTTGGAGTCCATCTTATGTTCACCTCCATGTGTATATTCTTAAGGTAAACAGTGCCAAGAAGCAAACCCACAGTACAATAACCAACCTTCACATCCAGTTAGCGATATAGAATATTGAAATTGATTACAGCAGCTTTAAATAAACAAGCGTCATTTTTAACCTTCATTCAATTTAAAAACCAACATCATGTTTTTAAAGGTTAGACAATTTAGGTACTGACAATTTAGGCTTTGAAAGCTTTGCTTTAAGATATACAATTTAAGACTAAATCTATGAAAGAAATAGCCCCTTTTTCCATGGAATTTTAGTTATTAAAAAGTTATTAAAAAAGGGCCCACTCCAGCAAATGTCAAGTCATGCTGCCTATGGCGCTATATTACAAGATATAAATCAAAAGGACCTATGAGATGGATCACTGAGACAATGTCTCAAATATCAATCTAAACTCAGTGACAACTGAGAGACAATCTACACTCCACACACTCTTCACGTCAAATGACATACCGCAATGCAAGTTTGTCCCATTGCAATAATAATAATCATCATCCCGTCTCAAAAATTGTTTGATGCATCTATTAATTCAGTTCCTTAACTGCTCAGGCATTGTAAAATATCACCCAGTTGCACATCAATCACCTGACTAGATTGTCAACATGTTTTCTTTTTTTGCAGCTGCTGCCACTTTTCCCCACAGTAATGGCAAGTCTGGCAGTGAGAGGGAATTAGTTGACGAAGGAATTGAGTTGTCAATCACATCAGGAAATCACAACTGTAAAACGTGTTAATGCTCTGTCGCACTGGTTGATTTGTGATGGTTAGGGACAGCCTTGTGTAAGCTACTTAAAAAAACTGTACTGGTGGAGGCAAACACTTGCAAATATGAAACTCAGTGGCTTTAAACATAAAACACAAACTTTTGACATAGTAAAGGTAACAAGAGCAAAGTAAGTAAAATGAATATTTCACAGCAGATTTGAACAGTACCTGTACGTTGTGATCCAATTCAGAGTAATGTGTTTCTCTTGGCACGTTATCACTCACTTTAACTAAATTTGGTGAAATGTTCCTTCAGGACCAACAGTCATACAGTACACAAGCTTACCTAGCATGTGGTCTTGACAAGCTGTGTCTGGGATGCGTCCCTCCTCATTTTCAGCCCTCAGGTTGATCTTCTGAGTCATTACAAGGGTCTAGAATATTAACACACAGTTCATGTTGGTTATATGAAGTTCAGCAGCTAAGACATAAGTTAATATACAGTGTAGGTAAGTGTCTATATATGCATTTACAAACCTTCCTATGTGGAAATTTGCATTAAAAAAAGGGAAAAAGTAGTACCTACAGAATCCTGTAGTTTTTCACTTTTTGTTTCTGGCATTGTCATACTTTTAAAAGTTTTATTCAAAAGGGAGTTTGCAATTGTCATACTTTCGTGCCTTACTTTAATTGTGTCATTTTAAAAAAGTGCTTTTGAGGTGGTGCAAGAGGAGCTCGTAGGTCATAAAGTACCCCTCTTTTGTTGTATTTCTGTGGGGAGAAGATAGAGAAAAAGCTTGGAGGATGGTATTAAATGGCCCCTTTGTCAAATTGAGTGCCTACGATAAGGGCTCCTCCATGTTATCAAAATTCCACATCATCTGGATTAAATTTCCTATATTATGCAGTGAAACTCTCTTTGTGTAATTCTATTCCTCCATTCAGCTCACTCCTAATCCTCCCTTTTTATTGCCATCTTGCTTTTTTCAAGCTCTCTAAAGAAGCCTCAGCCTTTCCATCATTTTTCTGACTGACAGACAATAAAGAATAAATCCACAAGGTCATAATTTTGGCCTTTTGCTTACAGAGTTTGTTGATATGATTTAAAGAACTAAGTTGCTGGAGATGCCTAATTTTAGTTTGTATTACATGCATGGTCTGCTGGCTGTCTCTGTGTGAGATGTAGTTTAAAAAGCTTTTCAGCTTTGTGGAAACAACAGCAGCGGCCTGCGTAGATAATGAAAAAGTAGGCGATGGATTGTGAGTCAAAAACAAAATGTGAATCAATGGCGAGCCTTCGGGGGATATGATGCTGAAGAGGTGGTGCTGCTGGGGATGGGCTCGTGATCATGTACTGTACAAGTGTGAAAACCTGTGGGATTTTGCATGTTTGCGTGTGCAAACAGCTTGACAGAACATAGTCAGAGACAGACAAGCAGAGCTCGACACAGACACACACACATACGTACAGTATGGGTTGACTTACAGCAGTATCTGGACAGATCTCCATGTCGCCCTTCATTTCGCTGTGTTTCCTGGGTGTGGAGATCCCGGGTGCCGATGCAGTCACACAGTTGCCCTTCACAGCAGTCCTGCGAGGAAATAAGATTTATATGTTTTTAGGTCTGTGTGCTGAGCTCCTCCTTTATCAACTCGCCAGGTAGAAAGTGAGCCTGCTGATAAATTGAATTGACGTGCTCTTTCACTTCACAGATGTGCAGGCAAACGTATGTGCACACAGCAATGCCATCAAATGTTTAACAACCTCTAGTAAGTGCTCCCTTTAAAGTGATTGCAGTTACCCTGGATACATATCTATCAGCAGTGATTTGAAGTGGCAAATCGATGAAGTGAGGAGTATGAATATATTGGCTGAGAGATGCTTTTCCTTAAGTGTGCTGACTATGTGTCTGGGTGCTGGTCCGAGAATTGTTTATGCTCACTGGAGTGGAGTCATAACTCAAGCAGACAGCTGCTGTTTGTGTTGTTTATTTATCAGTTTCTCTAAACACACAGGTTTAATTCAGCGATGGCGCATGTTTAATTTAATAGAACAACTGATTTGTTTTAGTGACGATTCACTTGACAACTCCGAGAAGGCTCAGAGACAGGAAGTAATCTGCATAGCATCCAATCAATTAAGGGTAATTAATTTGTGATTTTCTTGATGACAAAGATGTTTTTTCACCTACCTGCCAAGAATCTCTTTTACAAACTGGTCTTTGCCGATAAAGGCTGTCGTACACTGGATCTGACTGGCAATCTGACCCATCTGATTGTTGCAGTGGTCCATGATGGAGCTCAGCTTGTTGTTCATCTCTGACAGATTCTGCAATTCCTGACTGTCTCTCTGCTGGTTATCATTTTTCTTCTTATCCTTTCTCTTGTCAGACTTCATCTGTTTGCCTCCAAGCACTGATCCGATCTTCGACTCTTTCTTCTCCTCTTTTCCCTTAGGGGAGTCGGTTTTCTTAACGCCCAGAGCTGGAAGTTTGCTCTTACGGAGGCCGAACCAGTTTGCCAGAGAGGGGCCCGTTTTCTGTTTGGTCTCGCTGGCAGCGACCTTCTCCTGTTCTTGACATTTCTGCAAATTCTCTTCGATTCCCATCATGACTTTCTCTTCAATAGTGCAGACTGTTGGGCTGATTTTTTTCTCCTCCGTATCTGTAGAGTCGGTCTGGATTTGGACTTCCCTGCTAAAGTCTGGCTCATTCAGGGTGGTTGCTATGCTTCCTGTCTCTCGCACTGGCTTTTCTGAGCTAAGGGCACAAGAGGAAGGAGGCTGAAACTGTGGATGAGAGGCAACTTTTGCTGGCTTACGAATGTTGTTCAAACCAATTCTATCACTGATGGGTAAGCTACGTGCCTCTTTAACAT
Source organism: Etheostoma spectabile (assembly GCF_008692095.1). NCBI lineage: Eukaryota > Metazoa > Chordata > Actinopteri > Perciformes > Percidae > Etheostoma > Etheostoma spectabile. The sequence goes on from NC_045756.1 coordinate 1,528,398, forward strand.
GTGATCCCTCAGCTTTGGAGCCTGATTTAATAGTTCTCTCAGGGAGGATGTTGTGACTATTCGACCCCGTCATGCCTCCGTAGTGGCTAAGCCTTGTCCTGGGGGAATGAACAGTGCTTTCCACTAAGCCAACACTTGGTACCTCCAAGGAACTCTGCCTTGACAAAGTGTTTCCCCTTTCCCCAGAGTTGGTGATGATCTGAGTTCGGATTTTACCAGGTCCATCAAGAACATTGATGTTGGGTTTCTCAATGTAGTTGGTGCTGAAACTCTGGCTACGGGCTTTGGCCCCATTCATGCCCAAGGCCGGCTTTAGATGAGATTTGGTGGTAACAGATATGGATCTAGAGAAAAGTTCACTACTCCTTTTCCCTTTATCGCAAACGTCCCCCTCCTCTGGTAACACAGCAGCATGCACGTCTTCTTCCTTTAACCTACACTGGACCACACCGTTCCCCTCTGTAATGGACATCTTGGGAAGGGACTCAATACTGTACACTGGCTTCAAGCTGTCACATTGGGTAGAAGCATTTAAAGTCACAGTCTCCTTGGAGACTGAGTTGATATGATCTTTCTCTTGCTTGCCTGGTATAGAGGGACTATTTTTATGACTGGGTGGAGATTTTAAAAATGGTTTAAACCCCATTGGGATGCGAGTCTTTGAGGCTTTTTCTGCTGTGTTGGGGGAAAGCATGACCGAGCTGGGTGGGCTGACAACAGCTTTACCATTTTGTGGTTCGGTTTTACCTTGAGGGTTGTCCTGAAGCGATATAGGTAAACTAATAGAGGTCTTCTGCACTGTCTGATGGACATTTTCATGGGTTGATCCTCTTTTATTTGCAAATGCGTTCTGAAGTGAGGACCCTCTGAGGGCACTGTAGGGAGGAGGGACATTCTTTGAGCTTCTAGGTGATTTTTCAGTTTCTGGAGCACACCCTGAGTTTGCAGAAGGGAGGTAGTCTTTCGAGGTCATCCTCTTGGAAGTGCCTTTAGTAGGTGTCATGGCAGGGGACTTTTGAAGGTGCTGACTGGTTTTCTCAACCAGTTTCTGAGGTGCAAGTGCAGTCCCGTAGCCTGCATCCAAGTCTAAACAGTCTTTATCCTTGATGGGTAGCGTAGTTTGCATATTTGGTAAAAGTGAGGTGTGGTAACTTGGGGGAGGGCCCCTCACAGTGGTTGGTGTGGATGTTTGAGCCACCCATGTTTTATGTGCTTGAGGCGACCCTTCGTAATTTGGTCTGATCAGTAAGGAGGTGGTGCGACCCGGGGGAGGGGGAGGAGAAGGGGACCTGAGTTTGTTTTTGGCGGTTTCACAGTGTTTGTCCCTGGTTGGCTGTTCACCATTGTCAGCATACTCCAGGTGCCTCCTTGAGAGGTGAGGGGAACCAGAGGAGGAGCCTTTACTCCATTCGGTCCTGCTGGGGAGCTTGGAGTTTACCGTCTTTGGGCTCTGTAAGCAGATTCCTGGTGCCTTAATGAACCTGGACAGTTTAACTGCAGGAGAGGAGGGGGATTTCTCCTGACCAGTGGGTCCTGAGTTTCCACTGTTACTTGGGTCAGTGGAAGATCCCTTAGACAATCCCAGTGGGGATCCTGAAGGTTTGTTACGGCCGGGTATCTTTGAACCACTGGACTTGGAACCAGCAGAATCATTCATTGGTAGAATGGAATGGCCTTTATTGGGTCGGCTGCTTGGTGGTTTGATTAGTTTCCTTTGTGGAGTCAGCTGCATTGAAAGCCTCTCTGTACTGCCCTCCCTGCTATTGCTTGTTTTGCTAGACCTAATTTGATATTCAGATGGCTTTTCTGGAGATTCAAGAATGCTGTAGTTTCTTGCATTTTCTGCTTTTTGCCTTGTTGGCCTCTCTCGGGGCACTAGGTCTGTGTAATCGGCAACTACCTTACTACTTCGAATATCATTTCGAGGCCCAGCACCTGCTGTTAGCTTCTGAGCACAAAGTTCAATAGGCTGTCCTTCTGCATCAAATATTGCCAAAATGCTCTCTTCAGACTGAGTACACTTGGCCCCTTTGGGCTCCTTAATTAGGCTGAAAGGTCTGGGCCTCCCATCTGCAGACTGGGTGCGTCCCTGCTCTCTACGCAAGCACTGTTGTGCGAGCTGCTTGGCAGCATCTCTTGACATTCTCTTGGAGTCCCTCTCTGCTGGCTCCGGTGGCTGGCTAAAGGACATTCCGATTTCACTAGACTCCGAGTTGAGTTCCTCTGGATCATCAGCGTCAGAGAGGTGATAAGAAGGGTTGAAGTGTAGCAAGGATGGTTTACTAAAAGCTGATGTCCGCCCTCCCTCAGGAAGAAAACTGTTTATGAAACTCATGAGTTTCTCAGGACGCTCTTTTAAGTCACAACCAGAAGGTTGTTTTGTAGCCCCGGGTCCTGAGCTACAGTCACCTCCACCTCCACTGTCCTGTATCCCCTCCCAGTTACACAAACTGTCTGAAATGCTGCGGGAGAGCCTCCTACAGTACAGCCAACTGTCTTTGGTGGGAATGTTATCTCCTCGACTGGAATGTGCCAATTCATCATCTGCATCATCTGAATCATATGAGAACTTCTTGCCCCCAACAGCTGCAGTTCTACCCGCATGGGTAGGCTTGAAAACTACTTTACTGCCACTTTTAATACCCAGCGAATAGATGCCCTCGTTGGAGTTCATGCAGTCTTTGTCGCCTGACTTGGAGACCTTGGATGAAGCAGAGGAGCTCCTGTGTTTCCTCCTTTGGAGCTTTCTCAGTCCCTCGAGTATGTTGCTCTCCTTGCGCCTTGTGGGGAGCTGCTCCTCCAGGGCGGCGCAGATATTACTCGGGGCTGATGAACCCAAACTCAGCCTCTTCTCCCAGGTCAGAGATGACTACAGGGCAAAAAGAAAGAGTGGGTCAATAAGTCATAATCAGCACACTCCAACAGCAAGATGGGGAATTGGTTAGGGGTTTATAAAAGAAAGACAGCAAAAACAAGGATCTTGATGATCTACTGTTCTTCTATAGCTACTCAGTCTATTATAGAGGGAGAGGGTTTACCATTTTCCCACAGGAGCGTCCATCATTCCAGGTGTAGGAGCCGCTGGAGAATTCACTGCACGCACTTGACAGGGACAACTCACTACTGCTACAGCTGCTGCGTGGGTAAACAGGCGCTGGTGCTGTCAGACTCAGCTGGCTCAGACACTTCGTCACAGGGAGACCTGCCTTTCCATTCAACTGAATCTCCTGTGAGATAGAGAAACGAGACATGTCATTATCGCGTGAATAACATGTATAGGAACATTTATACTTTATAACTCTAAATGTGAGAGTACCTGATGTGTAAGTCACCGGATAGAGTTGCAAATCTAATTGCTCTCTTGCTGTTAATTTTGTGATGAAAGGTATTTAACGACTTGACAGACTGATCAAATACTCTGGCAAAGTTTCCTTTTTCAAATTTGATTTGAAAACATCAATCAAATTTCCATGTGCGACACAGCAGATGTTTCTTCAATTAGTATCTTACTGCCATTAATTTGACTATGCAAATAAATTATTTTATTCTTGTGTGCTAGATATGAAACAAGATATTCCACTAATCTCATATTAAGATTCACTGATGCGTATCACCTAACACAACCTAGTTAAGGAGAGGTGGTACTTTTGCACGTTTAGATAATAGTACGATTTATAATTGACATCTCGGCCTATATTATTTCATTTCTTCCACTTCTTCCGCTCTCAAAGCACGCGTTAAAGTTTATCAGGTGGCATTCTCAGAGGGGTAAAAGGGTAAAAGAAGGGATCAAACTCATTTTCAGCCCTTAATGCATAATACATAAGATGACTAATCTACCACCGTGTCCTATGGATTCATTTTTACTAACGGCGAGTCTCAATCGATGGTTTTCTGGTAATATGACAAGGATTTATTCCTCTTTGTGCCAAGTGATACTGCCAGCTCTTCCTGCTAAGAGCAGAGGAGGGGTCACAGCTTCAGATAGATAGGACTGTATTTTAATATCTTGTAATGATTTCTTGAGGGGGTTGCGGTTATGCTACTTGGACGATTTTTTATGGCTGGACAAAAAAAAGCATTGTCTTCTGCGCGTTTCCCATTAGACTTACACTGGAGGGAGAGTCTGTATTTCTGGAAAGCAAGAAGGCCTTGCTTCTCTCTGTCTCCAGAAGCAAATCTGCCGCAGATATATCCAAGATCCGAGAGTGGAGTTTCTGAAAGGCAAAGGGAAGGACACACCAGAGTGAGTTTTGACTGCAGGAAATTAAAATGACATTGAAAAAACAACAGAATAGTAGGGGGATTTTTCAATCATCAAGACTTTGTACAGCACAGCACAATCTAAAAGTCTTCTTTTAGCACTTCATCAATATACTGTTCATTCAAAATTTGATCAAATGTAATACCTGAAACATTTTCACACTTAGTGATTCTTCACAGCAAATCCCTGAAGTTACACATTTCAATGAAAATGAAATAAAATAATAACACAGTTTAAAGCCATACAGTATGTCCAGGCTGAACATTTTGCCAACCTATCAGATTCCCTCCACTAGCGCCAAGCAGAGCCCTGATTCATACTCCTCGCTCAAAGTCATTAATGTCATCAGCCGGGAAAAAAACTAATGTGAATAGGAAATAATTGCATCAGGGAGTAAGGGATTCCTTTGATTTTTTTTACTCGTATGCTGGTCTGCAGTCTCTTTTGTTATTTAACTCTTGTGCTTAAGAGGGAGGGATGCAAAACCAAATACATTTCCACGTATTAATCTCAGAACTTAATTACACTGGGTTCTCTGCGCTCAAATTAACTGAGACTGGAAATATGCCGGAACTAAACATTTGATCTTGTGCTGAATATCCCAGCCAAGGGTAAAACTAATGCTTACTCAGGGACTATATCCATACACACATGCGTGTGTTTTTCTGTGCTATGATATATTCCAGTTTTAGCTTCTACCATTAAAATGAAATGCACTTTTCATGCTGCGCACCTGCAGCAAAACAATATCTATCAAGAAAAGTGCACATTATAAAAGTGGAAGTCACCTTCAGCAAATGGAGAATGAGCTTTAAAAACCAAACTGCTCAAATTTTCTATCAATGCCATAAACATAAAAAAAAGAGGTAGATCTTTATTTTATTGCATTCCATTTAACTCTCAGTTTATTTGGACATTTTTCTGTGTTGTGAAGAAGTCCTCTGAACATTGCGGGACAAAAAAGAAGATGAAAGAAAACAGCTCATAAGGATACTAAAACAGTTTTTTTTGTCTCTTAAGAACAAACAACCTGTATCAGTTTGCCTGTGGCCAAAGCACAACCATCCAATGTTTTTCTCTTCAATTTTTTATACAAACAATCAAAGAAAAAATTTTTTTTTTGTATTAGTGCGAGCATGTGAATTAGACTAATTAGCTTCACTGACTAGGTGGTAATGGTGCTATGGAAACAGAATGATTGCTCAGCACAGAGTTAAGTATTCCTTAATACTTTTAAGATTCGTAAAACAACAAGCTCTTTAAAAGCTGGTTTGATCCAGTTTAAAGGCATTTAAAGTGTAAAGAAGGGTGCCTGGATAGCTCAGTTGGCGGAGCGGGCGCCCATGTGTAGAGGTTTGCTCCTCAACACAGCGGGCCCAGGTTTGACTCCAACCTGCGGCCCTCTGTTGCATGTCATTCCCCTTCTCTCTCCCTTTCATCACTTCAGCTGTCCTGCCAATGAAGGCGTAACGATGCCCAAGAAGCAATCTTTAAAAAAAAAAAAAAAGTGTAAAGGATTCCTCAGTCGAGGTCCAAATTGTGCTGTTAACAGGTTTCGAACTGTAAAGCTTCATGGGCATTGCTCTTTCAAAATAAAAAATTACTTCAAGATGTATGTGAGGTTCCAGTTTTGAAAGTCATGAAATTGAAATTTTGTGCAGCTCTGATGTCGCATCGGCCGGGCATCCCTGCTGTCCACACGGGATGGGAGTGACTGAGGTGTCACTGGAGGCTCTGATCTTATCGTAGGGTGCTGGATTTCACCTCCTCAGCATCCTCATCAAGGATTCAGTCAATAGTGTCACAGGGTCGCGGGGATAAGGGGTGGGGGGTGTAGGCGAAGGAAATGGTAGATGACAAGGCCGTGTGTACACAACTTGAACTTTTCCAGGTTCAAGGCCAAGATCAAAGTCACAAATTAATGCATGCAAGACTGTAATATCTTATGCAAATGTGACCTTTTCTTAACTTTTGTGAACATCCATTAGTCTGAACGCTGACAGAGAAGTTACGTGTGTCATACTGCAGATAAAACAAGGGGCTTCCTGCTTTTGTTCTTTGTTGTTTTTTGGCTTGACGTTGGTCATATTTCAAGATAATGAATATCAGCCCAGAATAGCAGCTTCCAAACAAATACATCAGCAGTGGCACCCGCTGTCAAAAACCCATCGGGTGAACGGCACTGCAACACGCGTACAGCGCGCACAACGGCGGGTCAACAAGCAGTCAGAGAGAAAAGACAAACACACACACACACACACACACACACACACATTATTTCATACACACATACAACACTCACCTGTACGACCCAATCTATATGTCTGACTCATCCTAAAGCTCCAGCTACACACAGCCCGGTAAACTACACTAGAATATGAGACAAAGGCTCGGCTGCGATATGACAAGTGAAATGACAAGACTAAAGTGAGAGTTCTATTGAAAAAATAAAAAAAAAATAAAAAAAATAAAAATTAAAAAGAATATCTTAAAAGCTCCATGTAAATTTTATCATAAAACTTCACCCATCACTAAAAAGTGGCATCATTTGTTTAAAGGTCCAATTGCTCCCATCTAGCGTTGAGCTCATACATCGCAATCAATTCTCTCACGCCACGAAGTTCAAAGTACAGTAAAGTAGTCTCTTGCTCTTTTCAATCTCCTTTTTCTTTTTCCGGGTGAGGAAGAAGACTCTTTTCCCGGAAATTTACATTTTGAATACATATTGTTCTCAACTTTTCCTTTTTCTAACTTGCCGGGGCTGGGAAGCGACGGTACCCATTAGCAGCATTAGCAGCGTCAGTGAGTTACGTTATGTGACAGCGAAAAGGCAAAAACGTAAAACGGTATGTCCTGTATGACCCTTACAGGCTAACGTAATTCAAGATGGCGCATGAATGTGGAGCACCACTTCCTGCGAATGCAAATGTAAAATTTCAAGCCAACAGGAATACTTGGAAGTGATGGTGGTGGTAAATATTCATGAAAAAGGACAAGTTTGTGAACCGGCAACACTGATTTTGATAATGAACAACTAAACACGTTACACACTGGACCTTTAAATTTGTGATCTAAAACTTTTTAGCACAGCAAGCAGCATGATTGATCATCTAAACTGCAAAAAATGCATGGCAGTAATGAGGTCACTGGCGCTCACGCTGTGTTCTTGGGGCCCTGAGGGAGCTTAGTTAGGGACGCAGAGTATTTGTCTCAGTAATGGGCGACTCGGTTGCCACTTGCCTGTCACATTTGATAGGGGATGGGACTGCACACTAGTTGTTTTCCCTTGGTTTCATGGTTTGCATGCATGGTTTGAGATAACAACCATCATTGTAAGTTTGAAACGGCAAAATGTCAGATTCCTCTGAAATGAATGCATGGCCTTTTTTTTTTGGAATCAAACCAATTCAGTTGAAGGCGGTGAAGGTGCACAACTGGTATAGCTCCCGTTAAAAGCATTATGGTTCTTTATCAGAGAAACTCAAGATGCCCTCAGGGAACTAGAGAACGTTTAATTACTGATAAGCAAAAGGTCCAGAGCTAAATGGGAAACAGTACACTCGTATGGGTGATTAAGTCACCCTCTGCCAGTGGCTCCAGCAGAGTGAAGAAATGAAAACTCACTCTTCTTATTTTCATAATTTATTAGAATTTTTGCGAAAATGGTTTAGTAAGTGGGATGTGAAACTGTTTGTAATTACACAAGGGTGTAGGTTTAGTTTCAGAGGTACCATAATAATGCTACTTTAGATTTTTTTGGACAGAGCCAAGCTTCTGTTTCCAGTCTTTGTGCTGAGCTAAGTTAGACTGCCCGTGGCTATAGCTTCATATTTAACATTCAGACATGAGAGGGGCATTATCCTCTCAATATGGCGTTTTTTTCATATATTTGGTGGTTTTATAATGTGTGATATATAATGTGTTTAGAGATAGATGGCCAAAAAACAAGGACTATTCCTAAATTACATACTGCTAAAAGTTTCAGCCCCCTGTGATAAATATAAATGTTTTTAACAGCTCTCCCACACATGAGCGCAGAGCTCATAATGGACGTACAAAACATCCGCAGCGGCATGACCACATTGTGATTAATTCTTACACTGACTCACCAGTCGATGGCGGAAATATCATTAAAAGGTAATGAGCAGGGAAACAACTCATTTTCCAGTGGCAAAACCTGCACGTCACTGTGTCACAAAATGTTGACGCACAAACCCAATAAACTGATTTATCATCTTAGATGGGTGGTTTTTTTGTTCCAGCTGGATCATATGGAAGAAAAAAATGGCGAAAACACTTAAGTCTTGGCCTTAATTCTCGTCCCCAGCTGGATTGCACCTCTTGGTCCCTACAGTGATATCATCAATATCTCTCCCCTAGCCTTTTATATTGCAGTTTCACTTGAAAATGTTCCTGCCTATCCAATAATGGCGCTGGAAGAAGCTGGAACTGATGGAGAGCTTTACAACACACCCAGAGCCATATTATTTCTCTTTCCTATTTTTTTTTTCTTTCTAAAACTCAATTGATCTACCATTCCTGCCCCTTGTGATTTTGCCCTTAGTTTTTCACTCCCACCTCCTTGTTGTCTCGGCTCCCTGCTATCTCATCTCTCTCCATTTTCATTGTCCTGTCCTTTCCTTCTTATCTACCCTTGCTTGCCTCCTCTCCTTTCACCCTGTCTTTCTCCCGTCTGGCCCGACTGACAGCTCTTTCCCATTCTCCTTTCTTTTAGAAGCTTGTTATTTCCACATTCACAGCTAGGAGCACATAATTCTGTAAAACCCTACTTTCCAAACTGTTCTTATTGACCTGCAATGCTATAATACTGTTGACATTAGATGAGTAAAGCACAAAGTGGAAGGTCCGTCTGTCTCATAATTACACCTTGAAATTCTAGCTGGAACGCACACACAGACTTCTCTCACTAAACTGGTGTTTTCCAAAGGACCAAAAAGATGAACTGAGGCAATTTTCAGCCACTCCAAATAAGAGAATGTGGCGTCCGTGGAGAATATAAATACAGTGGTGGTTGTTGTGTAATGCATACAGAAGAGATATCTGATAGTTCAAATCTTTGTTGTTTTGCAGCAGATTTTATTTCAGTCCGAACTGCATTAGAGGAATAAAACTTCATATTTTATTCTGATATGAAGGGTAGTATTCTTTTTTGGATACACCAGGGAAGACTGACTTTTTTTTAACTTTGAAGTTCATGTTTGCCTTTGCAGAATCTCTCTTAAGCATCGCCACAGAGTCCTTAGTGATACCATAAAAAAAGCATTAAAACTGCACATACAGTATGCAACCTCAGCTTGAACTCTTATGCATGATAAACAAACCAAAACAACAAGGGATCTGTGCTCTAAGGCCTGTGTTTCCTTTATTTTTGCTTCAAAACAGAAAAACAAACCAAAAAAACAGTGTCTGATAAGATTGATGAAGATTGATGTAAGTGTTTTTTGTGCTCTGAATCAAAGTATTTACTGTCTTCTTTGCAGCCTCTGTCTCAATCTGAGAACTCGGAGCAGTTAAATACCAACCCAAATGAAAAACAATTTCAAATGCTCGGGCTTGTTTACTGAAGGAGCTGCTGCTTCCTTTGTAAACTGGATGATTGCAGGGGAGGCAGAGAGTGAGCAAGCAGGTTTACAGCTGTGAGGAGCATGGCTATGTGCTAGGTGCATTTTCAAACCAAAGGCTCAGTTGCATGTCATGCTGTATGTTGGGTTCTGAGTTGGCAGCATACCTGGAGAAGCAGGTCCGAGGCGGGCTTGATCCGCTGCTGGAACAGAACACCCAGCGCCCTATTCTGCTGCTCAAGGTCAAAAACCCGCGTTCGCAGCTTCAGACATTCCTCTCTCAGATCCTGAGTGAATAGCAACACAGAGAGCGTCAGATAAAATTCTTGCCTCGTAATATTCCCTTTTTCCATTTCTAGAAGGTAAAAGTATTGTGGTTATGTTTCAATGATCATCAAATGTATCGTTAATCCAAGAATGCAAGGTGTTGATGGGTTATGTTATTAAGGCAATGCTGTTAAAAGGGATCTGAGATGAGGAGCAAAATGGTTTCCATGGAAATAAGAAACAAACCTTCTGGGTGAGAAGCGCCTGCACAACTTGATTGGCAACCTTAAACAGACAGAGAGAGAAAGAAAAAAATGTTGTTGTTGAATGTAACACAAGGTCTTCTTGACTTCCTGAGACCCTTATAGGCCTCTGTAGAGCGACATTGCACTGCTAACGCTGCCCTTCCACAGGACTTCCTCTGCCAATTAACACTTACAATACTAATTATTATGAGCTCAAGGGAACACAATGGCACAACAGACCTAATATGTGCGTGCATTTAAGTATCGTTTACACACGTCTTTATTACTATTCAACTCTCTCTTCCTAATGCTAGTTTGACAGCGGCAGTATGATGTAGAAGCAGAGGCTTTGCTCTCACAGGGGCTAACACCCCCGCCCGCACCTTTCAGACCACAGCACCAACGGAGAAGCGGCTCCGATTACTGCCCATTGATTGCTCATTATTACCGTGTGAAGCCACATCGGCTGTTTGGAGTGCACTCACTCTCGTTTATTGAATGGGGAGAGATGGGAGTAAATATGGTGAAATGAGCCCTGCTCCTGGAACCGCAAGTTACAGATCGACTTTGTGTTAAAAAAAATTGCCGAGTGATCAAACAAAACCCGACTTAATGGTTTTGGACAAAGGATTGCCGACATTGTATGACTTTGAAAAAAGTAATTACACTACAAATGAGCTTTGCACTCTACACTAAAATGTAGACAAGCAGCTGGTCTAACATAAAAAAAATAATCATTCCTTCTGTTACAGAGCAAACGTTTGGCTTTCCACTGTTGTTCTGAGCAGTCGTTAAAAGAGGCAGACAGCCTCCACTATCAAAACAGGATCATTACGAAGCCCTCCTTCCACAAAAGTCAACCACATAGGAAAAATAGTTGACAAGTAAACACAACAGAGCAGAGTTGAGCCATCTTAATGAGGCAGGGAAGCAGAGAAGAGACAACGACTGAATTTACCCCAGATACTATCCATGGAGGACACAAACTCTAACACGGCTGTGTCACTATATTCCTCCCCTTCCTTTCTTTTTTAATACTCACTTTTGATCTTTTTTCCTCACACTTTCCTCCTTAAATCTCTCCATCCTTTCCTTTTTATTCCCCCATCTCCTCTAGCAAGTTATTCCCACCCTCCAGCAGATTGGCTCAGCCCACTGGGCCTGTTGGCTTTAGGACAAATTCTTCCCTTCTCCTGGAGTGATTCAGCAAGCAGGCACAGCCAAAACTCGGGCTGCTTTTTTCCCCTCATGTGGCTCCCTAAACAGCACTTATCACGCTCTCACAAAATACCAGAGGGCACAGAAGTGCCATTGTTATGTAAACCGTTGCTTCAGCAACACCAGCTCACATCAGGTTAAGGCTGTTTAGCAGCTCGCATTTTAGACTTTGATGCTGACCACAAATAACAACAATGAGCTGTTTTGACCATTGAACATAGGTGTAATGGTGGATTGTATATTGTATAGCCATAAGCGTAGATTAAGGGGGAGGGATGCAGGGGATATGTCCCCCCCCCAATATTTAGAAGAGGTAGATTTGTCCCACCTCAAAAAATATTAAAGACAACCCACTCACCAAAAGAGGTCAAAATAACCTTTGAGGAGGCTCAAAACATGTACAGAAAACAACTGTGAAAAATGAACTGTGGTTACCTTGTGCTACAATGGCCCGTTAAAGAACACAACAGAAGCGTGAAAAATAAATTTGGGATGTCATGTCTTTTATGTAGATTTAAACATGGAGGTTCTGGCTTTAACAAGGTATCGTTCTCTAACAGATGTGTTGTTGAGATGTACATGATTTCTAAAATAACAATAATATCCTTTACATAAATAAAGACATTTGCACCATAACCTGTAGCATAAAAACTCACCAGAATGCAGGTGTTGGTCATTATTGTGGTGGGGATGACCCCCAGACCCTACGGTTATAATGTGTCCCCCCCTTGCTGTTAGCAATGTGCAGAGGAGTCTACCTGCAAGAGCATCCTCTGGCATTTCTGCTATTGTTGAGCATCAACAATCCCTCTGGATTTAAAGATCCTTTAATTGTGCATTAAAAAGCATGAAAAATAGCACCCCGGTTGCCATGAATGTTTTTTAACTTCCAACTAATGTTGAAGCTTGGGGCTTGCAGCTTAAAGCGGAAACATGCTTGCCTTTTTATTAAAGTGTGAGATGAGAGATTTTAGTGCCTTAAAAATGAGACACTGTTTTCTAAATGAAATGCTTATATCAACAATTCACTTCTGCCTCCCTCAAGCTGCAGTTCAAGTAAGGTGGGAAACACAGCATACTTTGCAGGACCTCATTAAAACCCTTAATCTTAAGCTCAACAATACCGCTCACTCTGTTCACACAAAGGCAAAGCTAATTCAACAAACACTGAACTTTTCCAAGGTAAGTTAAACATCTGGCGAGTCATATGGCGCCCTTGAATGTGTCTCGGAGTGGAACAAGATAAACAAGGGTTCACACCCACCTCATCCAGACAGCGTTCATACTGTTCCCTCTGGCTCTCGTTCTCCGAGGCTAAGGCGGAATTCTTCTCCTGCAAAGAAGACACGCACAAACACACACACACACACACACAAACACACACACTCAAGGTCAACGCAGCACAGCACAAACCTCGCAGAGACTTTGGTTACATGTGATGCAACAAAAACAACGGCAATGGAGACAGAAGGCAGCAATCAAGCAAAGCCGCAGCTAACAGGAGAAGTTGCTTCACAAAGGTCATATGTCAACGATGAACCAGGACGGCCAATACAAAATGTACAAAGTACCAGAGTAAAAAAGGTCAAGGGGATGGAAGACATGCTGCTGAACTTTGGGACGGCAACTAGCCATTTGGAGTTTGGACCTAATAAGAATATCTCCTCCACTAGCCAAGTGATGAGGCGGCGCCCTATTGATCTCTGGGAGTTTCCAATTTGTCAGTGGCAGGCAGCATATTAGGAGCTGTCAGCCAGCTTTTGCTTCTCTCACCCTCTGCCCTTTAGTAGAAACTACCAATCCCTTGATGAAAACATGGGAAACATAATTGCAACCCATAAAACATTCTAATTATGCCATCTAGGAAGAAACACTGATTAATTAAAGCCTTGAAGCTTGCTTATGGGTACAAATGTAATGAATGACCTACGTGACTAAATACATCTTGCTTATGTGTTTTGGAATAAAATTACATTTTTTAAGGGATATCTTTCATTAGAGAAATCCCTTGACATTATTTATCATAGGTATTAATTAATTTATAATATAGCACTTGCTCAGGAAACAGATCCCTGTGTTGTGGGCGAGCACTACACCTGTACAAGAGCTCATTTCTTTCAAACTGAAGTAGTTTGTTATCTGACTCTCCAGTATGTAGTTACAGAATGCAACTTAAGTGGTGTTTTGTTGTAAGTTCTTGCTGCTTTACTGTTCAATGACACAAAAGCCTTGAAAAGATTGAAATGAGAAACCCAATGTCATTTTGACTCATTAGTGGATTTATTATTACTTATTATATCATGTCTTGCTTTTTAGGATTGCAAAAAAACTACTGACTGAACTTCCATGCAACTTGGTAGAAGAGTGAAGCATGGGTCAAGGAAGAACCGTTAAGTTTTGGAGAGAATAAAGCGGATTTACAAAATATTATTGATTTTTTGCAACATTGCGAGACAGGGCATGGCCTTCACAGATGTCTGCGCTCTCCAAGTGTCCTTGTAAAAGTTTATTGAAAAGCATACTGTAACTTGTTCTCTGGAGACAATCTTATAGTTGTTTCACTGGAAAACCTTGACATAAAGGGCTCTCTCTCTCTGATAAACACTATTTAGAAAGACATGCAAATGTGCGTTTAAGTTTGTGAAGTGACATGGTTTTCAAGGATTCATTTTCTATTCCTCTCTGCCGCTGTAACAATATGTGGCCACCTGCGTGGCACAATGCAATGTTCACTGATATTTGAAGAGCCAGTTCAAGACCAAAAACGCAGATGAATGCAAAGAAATAACCATGTTTATGGGATGGATCAAGCTTGGGTAGCAATTAGTAAGCCTGTGGAACTTGTTAGTATACAGTGAATGAATGAATGGCAGCAAATTGAAGGGATAGCCCTGATGTCAGGTACAGTAGTTAAAGAGGAATCCATTAAAAACGCCTTTTGTAGTATTGAAACCAGAATATAAACTTTGGTTTGTGTAGAAAGCACGTTAGTAAATGATCCTCTGTGGCCACATGGGTAATTTTAGTTCTTATGTTCTCATCACTTAACAAGTAAAATGACCAACGGGCATTTGTCTAAAAGTCCGGGTGTTTTCATTTATAGACCACAGTGCGTGCCTGCCAAGTTAATGAACACTATCAGTTGAGCTGGAGAAATAAGAGCAGGGCAGTGCTTACTTAGTGTCAGTGGAGTTTATGCACAATGCTGGGTAGTGATGTATTGCATGTGCTTTGTTTTTGCTGCTTTTGCCCGGCGGTGCATCCATCACCCGCGGCGGCAGAGTGGGATGAAATGGCAGATAACTTTTGATAAAGGCATTTAAAATGTAATGTTCAGGTGATGTGCTTCATCTGGTGGCTTGCCGGGACAGGCTGACCCCACTTCCTGCCCGTCCAGAAAGATAGCGTACAACTGAGGAGCAACACGCAATTACCTGCCACTTTGCTGTAATTAGAGCCTATTTTCTATCACGGATACTTTAGTGTAATGTGTGACTTTTATGTGTGTGTAGGCTGAAAGAATACACTTTCTTGTTTTAGGAACTTTAGTTCCTTACGGGTGTCAGTCAACTTCTTGAATACTGGCATCATTTGCTTTATTGTCTTCCAAAAATGTTACCTGATTTGTGATGGGGTAAAGACTAAACAACATCAAGATGCCATATGGAGCCACTTAGGATTGAGAAGGTATGACTGGTGGCCTAAATTTAATTAAGTCTGAGTCCTTTAATTGCTAAAGAGATCTGAGAGGATGTGTCTGGTGGCTACTGTAAAACAAAAAACATCAGCGTGGATAACAATGGCAGCGCTAACCCTAACCCGCCTTAGCTGTTGCTTGAGGCTCATGGCAGAGTGCAGCACAAATCCCCGAGCGCAGGGGAAAACAATCCAAAGCTGGAGTACAGCCTGAGGCCCCGCGGCGGTGACTCTCATAGAATGACTTTACTCTCCAAACGAAGAGGACTGGAGAATTTGATGAGCTGTCGTGCTTTCAGACGCAACTGAGCAAAGGACTCTGACAACTGGCAGACAGGCTGACCACAACGGATAGCCAGGGGTGGCTGGAAGTGGGGATGAAGAGGCAGGAACGAAAAAGAACAAAGAAGAAAGAAGGTAGGTGGAGAGAAAGGAAACAAAGGGAAATCAGTAAAGGTGGAAAGAAAAAAAGAAAAGGGTAGTAAAGTAGTTACCTCCAGGGCCTTGAGGCGATCCAGAAGAGGTCTGGATTTGTCTGTGTCCTCTTCTGCTTGGCTGGCATCGGGATCAGCGTTCGGTGGCAGCCCCAGGTCCGGCTCCGTTTGAATCACCGGCGGTGAGCCATTCCCTTCGAGGCCATCATACTGTTTACGCACTTCCTCTGAGAGTTTATCCTGACGCACAGAAAAACAAAAAAAGGTTAGAGGGAGAGAGAAGAGAAAGAAACGACAAAAGAAAGGCGGAAATTTGGCACGTAAAAACGCGAGCAGATGGTTTGAAATTATTTAGAAGTGAGGTATGACAAATGTTTCGGGAGCAGGATGCAAAAAAAAATGGGTAAAGAGCCGTGAAAGACATAAATCAGAGAGAAGGAGAAAAGGGAGAGGGGAGAGAAGAAAGGGGAGAGGATCAGATGGGCAGACAGGGCAACGGGGAGGCAGCTTCGACAACAGAGCTCCAAAAACATCCCCTAATCCCTAATCATGTTTCAATTGTTTTCCAAAAAGTGGCAGTGACCTTGCAGGGCTCTCATCTCGCCTGTATTATAGGGATCCTTTTCTCTCCCTCCTTCCCCTCACTGTGTATCTATCTACATCAGTTTGCCAGCTATCTTTTTCTTCCTCTGTTTTTGGCTTCCTGGCGTCTGCGATAATTAACTACTAGTAATAATCAGCCACTAATTAGGCATGTCTGGCTCGCACCAAACTGCTACATGAAAACACTTGAGCTCTCTGTCACACTCAAGAGATTATTCATATTGTTTCAAGTTATAAGTAATCTTTGGAGCCTTGTTCACTGAACAATTTGGTCATTGCAATAGCATCTTCTTGTTTTAAAGACATTTTTTTTAAAGAAATATTCTACATTTAAGTGTGCCAGCATCTCAAATGTGAGAATTTGCTGCTCTGTTTTTGTATCATTTTAAATACTAGCTTCGGTTTATGGGCTGTTGAAAGGAGAAAACTAGCAATTTCAAAACACCACCCTGGGCTTTGGGAAACTGTGAAGGGCATTATTCAGTATTTTCTCTGGCTGTGACTACTCTTTACAGGTTAAATACCGCATGTCCAGCAGTTCAACTAAAAAAAAGATTTTCTCCTCTAAAGCTCTCGGATTGTTTGATTTGAATAGCTGTTGGTGTTCTGCAGAGGTAAAACCTTTCCACTATTTCACAAGAATTAAAGCAAAGGGTTGAGAGAACTGAGAAAATAAGCATCAAATAAAGAATATTTCCATTTTATTTTAGTTTAGATATGATTAGTTTTTTGGATTGTTGGTTGAGGGAAAACAAACAATTTCAAGACTTCACCTTGGGTTCTGGGATTTAAAAAAAATACATTTTAAGGCATATGATAGTCTATTTTGGCTGGTGATCTGCTTGTGACTATCTATGAACTGTACCAAAGAGTGATTGTTTCCTGACAATACCGCTCAGTGGACTGAAACAGTCAACCTACGCAGTAATAAACGAGAAAAACAAACATTACAAATAAGGATAAAACTTCAACCAACAAAACAATGTTGACATGTGCTGCTGATAAAGCAATTAGAGCTTTTCTTTACACAGGTTCTTTAGTTGTTAGAGTGTGATATATCAGCGTGCGGACGTGCTACATTTTTTATTCCTACCTGAGCTTTGACAGATATTTTTCAAACCTGAAGATTCCTATGTAAACATATACATGTTCTGGACAAAGCTGGGGTTAGCAGCACTAATATATGCAGCTCGTCTTTTAATTAATATATATATATATATATATATATATACATACACATACAAATGCAGCACAGAACAAGATGCGTCTCTCTCCTAACAAGAATTTAAAATAAAATCCACTTTGTTTCAGCTTGATCTAATCTCTTCTAAACGTATATTAGGTTTTCAATCTTGCTCGATTCTATCAGACAATTTAGTTTGTGGCAATTCTTTAAAGTCACGGTTTTTAGCTCTGCTTTTGTTTGCCGGGGCTAGCCTGTGAAGTCTGCGGTTTGCTCTGAGAGGCTGCTTATTAGACGGCGTTAAAGGGCTTGGTAATAATCTCCGCAGAGAGAGTCTGGAGTGGGAGAGGGGAGGAAACCTTGTCCCTCACGCTGCCCTTTCAAGTTATTGAGTTTGTCTGCTGAACACACAGAATACAGCTGCAGCAGGACGAATGGATGGTGTTCAGCTATCCTGGGAATACAATAATAACGCTCAAAGTTTATTCTCTTTGACTGCTGAACATAGGAGCAAAGTATGTCTACAGACAGTACAGTCCAGTGAATACTGCACATCAGTATGGAGGAATAATCAAGTTTTATAGAATCCTAAACACAATAACACAATAACAAAGTTATGTGACATCAGTAAGATATCAACACTATGTGTCTGTATGTACACAGCCATGCTAGTGGCACTGATTTGGGCTAATTGCTAACTGCATGCTCACAATGACAAAGATAACCTGCTGATACATTGGCTAATTAGCACTGAACATTAAATACAGCTAATGCTAATGGTAATGCCATTAGTTTTGCAGGAATATGGTCATAAAGCAAAGGCCGACATTAATTAGCTTACAATTGACATTAGAGGGAAGTGAGCAGATACATAGAGCACTTTAGGAGCATTGGCGTAAAAGTTAGGGATTCAGCAATTTACAATCACGATACAGTTTAGAATTTAATCTATTTCTGTTTTAAATTGTATTTCAATTATTAGCTCATATTAGATTAAGCATAATCTAAGTGATTTATCTAGCCAGACAGGCAAACATTCTCCCATTCCAGCTTCCAGAATATGCTGCTTCTCTCTCTTTCATATCGCTGTAAATAATTATCTGTGGCATTTTATAGACTAAAAATTCACTGATGAACCAATAAAAACAGTTACTGTGAAGATCCAGACATGGGTGAATGGTTGCTGAAAGGTTTCGCCCTATAATACTGCATAAGTTAAAACCCAGGTGCCCAGAGTTTAAAATGTTTACTAAAGATTGTTTGATATCATTTTTTGCCTCCCAATACCAATTCTGATATCTAAATTTGTGTATCGGCCGATATTGAGTACTGATCAGATACCAGTATGTCATATTTTTTACTATGATTTAACACCTGTGTACCCTCCCTGTATGGATGTGATATGATTTCTATCTTTGTTGTTGGTCTGGCTCAGCTTAAACTCTTTGTGAAACATGAACAAACACAAACAATAAATGCCACAGAACCTTCTTTTATTATCCAGTTTGTCAGTGAGTCAGAACGGAAAAAGAACATAAATAAACCATTTTGAAGTAGATTTTCCTCAGGGCTAAATTACACGGTATCGGCTCGGTGCATAGACTCTGGTACTTTCAGATACCAGCATTGTAGGCGGTATCGGAGGCTTTTCTGACACTGGTAACGCTATAGGAACATCTCTAATATTTACTACCCTCACCACACTGAACAGCCATACATAGACAACATCAAACAGCTCCATTCAGGCCTTGTTTTTGCATTTTTCTTATTTGTACAGTCAGTGTTATTACAGTGTTTCTATATCCATCTTTATGTTCTTATATGTATTTTATGGCATTTAAGCCTGCCCTGTCAAAGACAAATTTCTTACAGACAAAGTTTTTCTTATCTTACGGTGTGCCTCTAAATACCAATTCATATTCCACTTCCACCTCTTTCTTCTCAACATAATCTCTCTGTGTTGGGGAACCCAGGGAAGGATTACTCTGTGTGCACTGAGAACATTCATTTGCATACTGACACATTGTATTCATGTCACATACTATATGTTTCATTGCGGGTTGTCTAGTCATATTTTCATTATAAAGCTTTTGCACCTCAGGACGACCTGCAGCACATCAGTCTTTTATCATGACTGCAAATCCCATGTTTCACTATCCTGACAACTCATGTTATAGCGCTCGTTTTTTATTCTGCCCACTTTTATTTGCACTCATCATTCAAAGATTTCCTGCATCTATCTCTGTCTTTTATGCAAAGTGATGAACGTGTGTAGTCACTTTAATAGACTCTTTTTTATTGCACACTTGCTGAACTAGACGCCTTTCTTCTTTTCTTCCCTAGAAGTATTTTGCTGTTGGATGTTAAAGAATGTGGACTAAAAGGAAGATTTGTGTGGTGTTGAGGCTGGATAAATACTTTAAAAGGTATTTTCAAGTCTGAAAATGAATGCATCTCACTTTCTTTTCCATACAATAGTTAAGGCTTTCAGACATGGGAGTGGATAAAAACACACCGATGATAAACTGACTGAGGCAACAGCATTTCAACACCGTGTAAACACGCCGAGCTCCAAATTGTAAAGTGACCCTGTGTTTTTGTAAATACGTGGTATTCTTTATGCCTCTCTGCTCAATCCCAGCGGCTATTTCTCTTATGTAACAGGATGAGCGATGAACACTCTCACCTTGGCTCAACAGAGTTTTATTCAACACTTTCTGAGCCAAAATGGAAAGGAGTGAAATAGAAAGAAAGATACTTATACATTCAAATGATCACTTCCATTCCCTCTCTCACAGTCATTTTAGTTGAATGGCCACAGGAAGAACGAGAGACACTGGGATTGTAATTTACCTTGTAGGCCTTCATGATGTCCACCGTGTCCACAGCAGTCTGCTCCCCGACGCCCTGATTCTGCAGCAACGACCGCACCGTCTCTTCCATCCTGCACACAGAACACATATCGTTATTGACTAACAACCTAAATTGTTTAATTTGGGGGACTTGTTGGTTTTCACTCAAGTCTTCAGATAATACTCTAAAACAAGAGCTGTGGATTATCCCAAATAACTGGGACATTGTTTCTTGTAAGACGGTGCTGTTTAGCCAGGAGCAGTTTTAGGCAGCCAGAGCTCCTCAGGCATGTTGCTCCGACGTGTAGTAGTGATACTCCAAACGTGACTGGCTTTTAAAATCTACAGCCAGTATGAACCTGCCTCGAGGACATCAGGGTTATTGTGGGTATAAATGTCTGAAATGTTATGATTCCAGAGCCACTAGCTGTTTCTGCTATAAACATCTAAAATAGGATCTATTTTCAAGTTGTTTCACAATTTTATTAGATGTTTGTTGTTTGAAATGGATCATTGCATCCTTCAATTGTGACTTTTTTCCATAAGCATGCACACTCAAACACAAAGAAAAGATTGAGATGGGATTGAATCCGTGCCAGAGACACAAATGGATGATATTTTTCTTGAATTGAATCCCAACTTCTGCTCAGTTTACAATGCTGCGTCCAAATGACTGGATTGAGTACAAAATGTGCAAACATAGTACTTACAGACTTATTGTGTGTGATTCTGTAGGCGTTAGCCGTGCACAGCCTCATGCGTGTCTGCTTGATGGCTTGAATTAAGTGCAATCACAGCAGCAAACACCGAGCAGGTGACCTTAACCTTCAAGTCCTGGTCTGCTCAAAACAATCTGAGCTTCTTTCTGTTTTGTGCTGCTAACATTGCAAGCTGCATGCAAAACAGGTGGCAAAGAGTGCATGTGGAAAATGCCTCCGCCTATTTCCATCTGAATAACAGCCACATGCCATCTTTATCCCTGGAGTTTTAGGGTGAACTTTGACCATACATGTATTCTCTTTTCTGAATTCAGCAACAGATAAGCTACAGAAAATGATTATGGACCCAGCTGGGATCATGTAAACAAAAATGATCAGATAAAAGTGACATTCAGGAGCACTAGCGGATGGGGAGTGACAGCCAGGCATTGTCATGAAGGAGCATCTTGACAAAAGAAGGGCATTGACATAGTCAGGTGGGAATTATCTAAATTCCATGACACTGTCGTTTTCTTCTTCTTTTACTGGTTCGATTCACAGTGAACTAAAACATGGCAAAGGAAAGGCTTCAGTTAAAATTGGCAATCGTGGTTGAAAATGCGAATTTTTGGAGTGGGATTACCTTATTTTGCTGCCAATCCTTTTACAGTTAGATGGCAAAATGGACAACACTCTTATGTGGCCAGCAGACAGTTATCTTAGCTTAGCATAAAGACTGAAAACAGAAGCAAACAGCTTCCCGGGCTCTGTCCAAATATTACAAAATCTGCCTACTAGCGCCTTCAATGCTCACTACTTAAATCTTTATATAACTTCCTTTAACTCAAAAATAACAGTAGTACAGCAAGTGTTGTTGAAGTTGTTCAGCTTAAACAAAAAACAAAATGTGCTGATTCACGACACATCTGAATTAAATTGTAAGAATATGACATATTCATACCACCAACTGTGCATTTGTTTTATACACACTTGTATAATCATTTCCCGGTAGTTCTCCACTGATCGGCACTGGCTGTTGTACGGCAGCGGGTGAGAATTAGCACAGTCATGCAGGGCAGGGGAGGACCGCGCTAGCCACACCATCTGTCCATCCTGAGCCATAAAGCCGGCTGTAATCAGGCCACTAGCTGCTGACTGAACAGTCAAAGAGGCAGGCAGGCAGGCAGGCAGGCAGACAGAGCTGGTGGAAGATTCCTCCAGTTCCTACTTTAAATGCTGGCCTTAATCAGCACAACCTATAGAGCAAAGAGGACGTGACACTGGGTCAAGGACTAGCAGACAAGCATGCTCAGCATGCCAAGTAGGGGTAGTTTTTGGACTGAGGGGATTTGCGCAGGTGACGACCTACAGAAATAGCCACAGTGTGTTCCGCTGGTGTATTATAAAAAAGTGAGCATCTGTTTCTCTGAAAGATAAATCCCTGGTGATCTTACAACAACTCTGGAGGTGGTTCAACAGCCATTACCTTTGGCTTAAATGCATTTCCAGAGACCTCTGAGTTTAAACACACATTTCCACTTTCTACTGCATAACAAAAAAAAGACTTTAAACCTATTTTTTTGAATTTATTCCATTAATTCCTTAAAAATATTGCAGCTAAAAGTGACATATCTTTTTTCTGTATGATGCAAAAAGCATGCACAAAAGATACACAAATTGGGATACTGCAGATGTAGATACAGATTTTGTACAAGACACACTTTAAGTATTCACACTGCTTTCTCCCTGAGAGGAATTGTTTGGAAAAGACGCATCCTGCCCTCCTGTTCACTGTTTTGTTGATTTGCTGCACTAAAAATCAGTCACAAGCTACCAGCCAAAGAAATCCACGATACATCCAGGATCAATATGTAAATGTGGGACTTTTAAAATGAAACCTGAAATGAGAAATAGTGGAAATATCATTAGGCAAGCCAACAGATGGGAGTCAAAATGATTCTATTGCAGCATGAATTAAAAAATGTACCAAATGAGCCAGGGAAGCAATCAATGCAAGATTTAATGAATGATATTTGCTCTTTTGTAGCTGATGTGGTCCCCCCCCCCCC